>NW_018165112.1:346160-358493 GCF_001263595.1 Phalaenopsis equestris | reverse complement strand
TTTTTTTTTTTTGCTTTGATTTATTCTTATTTTTTATTTGATTTATGGTTTATTATTGCAGGAAAGAGGAAAGATAACAACGGGATTATAATTGGTGAGTTGCAATTATCATAATCTCTTCATGGTATTTCAAAAGTTTAGAACTCTAATGCTTTCCATTGATAAAATCCAAAAGAGTTTTTTTTTTTAATTTATAATTAGTTAGAACAAATCAATGCTCCAAAATTTTCACTTTTCAAGTTTGAGAAAGAAAGATTGGAAATTAAATTAACTTATTAGAGGTAGATTCACTATCTATTTGAGGCAGTTGTAGCTGTTTGAAGAAGTAAATGTGAAGCTACTTAGAAGAATCTATCTTTCAAAAAGCTGCGGTGACTATTACAAATTTATTATAATTTCAAAAAATTAGACCGTAACTTTCTAGCAGTAATCACACTTTTATCAAACTAACTTCTTTTGAAAAAAACAACACCAGGTGTGTTCATAGCCGCCGTCATCCTAATCATCAGCATCCTTAGCTTCATCGGCTTCTGGTGGCATCTCCGGTCACGACGAAACCGCCAATGCTCCCCGCCTTGCACCCTCTTCTCCTCCACTTCCGCCATCACCAGACCACCATTATCAACCAAACCTTCTGACATCACCTCATGCCCTTACCAAACCCAGATCTTCTCCTACGAAGAGCTCCGAGAAGCCACCAGCTCCTTCGACGCCGGCATGAAGGTCGGCGACGGCGGCTTCAGCTCAGTCTACAAAGGTTCTTCATCCTCCCAACTAACAAATTCTCATAGAATATTGCGTTCATTGTCCGTACAATCATGTTGTATATCATTGTACACAAACAATCGTGTGAAAAAATATTAAATCAAGACTCCGGATACATTCATAGTCCAATAGAGGGGCGCCACGCGTTAAGTGGGCCACACAAATTTTAGCACCGATAAATCTCAATATATTATATTGGGCCCATTTGAGAGACTCTGGATACATTCATAGTCCAATAGAGGGACGCCATGCGTTAAGTGGGCCGCACAAATTTTAGCAACGATAAATCTCAATATATTATATTGGGCCCATTTGACACGAGACTCAGCATTGAGTCCAGATCTAATATTTGCTCTAATGGTATTCAAAATTTCATCCAAAATCTCACCTTTTTCTTTTTTTTTTTAACAATTCCTCCGCCGCCGCAGGAACGCTTCGCGACGGCCGGACGGTGGCCGTGAAACGCCTGTACGAGAACAGATTCAGGGGAGCGGAACAGTTCATTAACGAGATCGCGATCCTCTCCCGACTCCACCATCAAAACCTAGTGTCCCTCTACGGCTGCACTTCGCCGAGAAACCGCGAGCTCATCCTCGTCTACGAATTCGTCCCCAACGGCACCGTCGCCGATCATCTCCACGGCCACCGCGCCGCCGAAGGTAATCTCACATGGCCCCGCCGGCTCTCCATCGCCGTCGAGACCGCCGACGCACTTAGCTATCTCCACGCCATCGATCCCCCCATCGTCCACCGAGACATCAAGACAGTCAACATACTCCTCGACGCAGAGTTCCATGTCAAACTCGCCGATTTCGGTCTCTCCAGACCGTTTCCCCGCGACGGAGCAACCCATATCGCCACTGCGCCGCAGGGCACGCCGGGGTACATCGATCCCGACTACCACCGGAGCTATCAGCTGACGGATCGGAGCGATGTGTACAGCTTCGGCGTCGTGCTCGCGGAGCTCTTGTCGTCGAAGCCGGCGGTTGATATATGCAGAGGGAGGTCGGAGATAAACCTGTCGGCAATGGCGGTGAACAGGATTCAGACTGGGAATTTGGATGAGTTGGTCGATCGATGGCTTGGGTACGATACGGATGTGGAGATGAGGAAGACGATAGATCTCATGGCGGAGCTTGCTTGTCGATGCCTGCAGGCAGATAGGGAGATGCGGCCGGCGATAAAGGAGGTGCTCGAGGTTCTGATCGAGTTGCAGAGTGGGGCGGTTTTGGGTGATGATTCGGTGGAGCATTTCGTCGAACATGTTGCGGGCAATGCGGAGGGGGACAAGGGTGGCCGCTTGGTTTGAGTTTGGCCATGAGTCCTGTCCAAGGCAAATTAGGACATTTACATCTTACCACCCCATCTTTTTATATTTATATATACTAATATCAAAATACAAATATTTGGGAAAATTTTATATATGTACCAGATATATCATATTTAAATTTTTAACATTAAAATTTGATGATTTTATTTTCATATATAAAATAAATAAAATTTAATAAAATATATTTATATTTAAATTATTTTGATTTTTTCAACCTTGATTTTATTTTTTGGGTCATATGTCTAAATTTACTTTTGCACATTGCTGACCAAAATGTATCAATATTGGTAGTTGAATTAGTGAAGTTGTTTAATTTTGTATGTATGTCTTGTTCTAATATTGATTAATTTTTTATTTTTTTGGTTAAAAAAAAAAGGCTAGAAATTAAAAAAAAAAAGACTATAAATAAAAAATTAGTTAAAATTTTAAATTTTGAAATTTTGATTTATAATTATAATCAAAATATTCAAGATTGGAGTGCACTAAATTAGAATATTGTTTATATATATATATAATAATGTTTTTGCAAGGATCAAGGGTGTAAACGAGCCAAACACGCCCAGAAAGTGTGTTTGTGTTCAGCTTGTTTGCTTAGCGAGCTTACACGAGTCGTTCACGAACAAAGAGTCATTGTGACAACTATAATCACGTAAACATAAGATGTTAAGGATTGGAGCAAGATTTAAAACATCACTTGAATCTAAATTAATAATTTTTATTCTATTTTCTTCATTAATACTTTTAACTGATTATAAATTTTGGTAGCTACACATCAAGGATATATATGTATATAATTGATTAGTAGTATTTCAAGCCAAAACGAGCCAAACACGAACGTAAAAATATTTGTTCATGCGTGATCGGCTCGTTAACTTAGCGAACGAGTCGAACACGAGTTGTTCGCGAATAATGAGCCGTTTTGACAGCCCTAATCGTTGGCCAGTCTTAGAAAGCAAGCGGCTAAGATTAAACTATGCATAGTATGTGTTATTTTGTATTTATGAATTTTCCTTTTATTTAAATTTTAAAATTGTAAACCCCTTTTAAAATAAATAAATAAATAATTTTCATAGAAAATTCCTATCTTCCCCTTTCTCCAAAATGCTATAAATATCATATTTAAATTTTTTTTGAGAAATCATAACTTTTTCTGCCCAAATTTATTTTATACTTAAAAATTGGTCAATAATTAACATTCATAAGATATAATTAACCCTAAACATACATGATGCATAGCCCTTATGTCAAGTCTTTATTTATTTTTATTAGAAAAGTGTTAATTTTCCTCATTTTAATGTATTAGATCTAAGGAGATTTCTTAAATTATAAATGATTAAATAGCTCACTAAGTATTATAAATTATTCATTATATACTATCAATTCAAATATAAAAAGATATTGCTAATAAAGCTATAATACATGTGTTTGGTTGAATTATTTTCAAGATTTTAAATGAATTAACAGCACTGTTGCGTGATTTCTAAACAGTCTTAGATGAAAATAGCTCGGCCTCACGTAGATACTGACATTATCCTCTTTCAGAAAGCCCTAATTTTTTAGTGAGTATTACATAGCTTTTATAGACATTTGAATGTTTAAGTATGTCTGTTCTTTAATATGCTTTTATTTGTATTAGATATATTATGTAAATTCTTTAGAAAATTTTAGAAGCAAATCTATTGAGTTATGAATCTTTTGGCCAAAACATACATCAAATGAACTTATTTCTATGATATATTTTTACTAAATAATTATATGATGATTTTACTAAACTATTTCCTCCATCTCTCTCTCTCTGTTCCACTTGATCTCCCTCGCCATCTCCATTTCTCTTTCTTGATTGATATCCTCTCACGTAAGAACTCATCATCTTCCTCTTCTTCAGCCAGCAAGCATCGAATGACAGTCCGCTTTAAGTTGTTGCAAGGTAACAAAGTGTTCTACATATAGATTTTCTCTGTGATTTCTCTATACACGTGTAGTATCTTTCATATAGATTCTCTGTGTGCTTTCTACATGAATTCCAAAAGAAACTTTTTTTATAAATTTACATGTGTTTCAAAATAAATCATTTTTAAAATAATTTATATAAATATGCTCTAATGTGTAGAATGTGTAAATTTAAGAATTTATGTGTTTAAATATAATGAAATTTTCAAAATTATTTTCATAAAAATAAAAAAATAAATAAGCTTAAATTCAAAAATTAATTTTTTAAAAAAATTATCCAAATTGTTTTTATTTTTCACCATTTTAAATTTTACAACCATTTAAAACCTTTTATTTTATTTTATTTTTTATTTTTGAATATTTTGCCTCCTCAATTATGCCGTTACCTTGTCTTCCATTTCAGATGAGTGGGGATGCGGGCACCGCAGGTAAGCGGTAAGTGTTTTGTTTGTTAGGCGGAAAACTTCGTCAGTGCGTCACCTGTAAACCGCGTCAATCTCTGTCTTCTGCTTCCCCATCTCTTCTGGTCTCCTCTCAGATCTGACTTCCTAGCAATTCATCCCCGCTGCGCTCTCTCTCCCTCTCCGCGCATCAAGGGATGTCAAGGCGGCGCCGAATTCTACTGGCGGCGGCCGATTCGACGGCGTATGCGCAGTCAAAGAAGGGGGAAGACTACTACTTAGTGAAGACCGACTGTCAGAGAATAGCTGGGAATCCTTCCTCCGCCTTTCATGTCTTCGCGGTAAGACTGCGATCTGAATTCAAATCTTGTAGGATTCCTCATAATTATACTATGCCCGATTGGGCTAAATGAAAAGTAATTCCCTAGGTTTTTTAGATTTGAGCTGAGGAATGGTAGTTTTCAGTTGATTCTTTTTGGAAAAAAACTGATGTTAGGGACTTGCAGATCTTTGACGGGCACAATGGCAATGCTGCTGCAATTTTTGCAAGGGATAATTTGCTGAACCACATAATTGGCGCTATTCCTCGAGGGCTTGGGAGGGAGGAGTGGCTAAGCGCTCTTCCACGTGCTTTGGTTGCAGGATTCGTGAAGACTGACAAAGAGTTTCAGAGCAAAGGCTAGTTCTCTTCTATTGATTTGCTGTCAGATTATGAAATCTTGATGTTCTTTTTTTTTTGCTTTGAAGATCTGATGCTGAGTTGGGTTTTGATTATTAGGGCAAACTTCTGGGACTACTGCTACATTTGTGATTATTGATGGTTGGACTATTACTGTTGCTTCGGTTGGTGACTCTCGTTGCATTCTGGATGCTCAGGGAGATGTTTCCCTTCTTACAGTAGATCATAGACTAGAAGAAAATGCTGAAGAGTGCGTGTTGATTGGATTTAGAGATTTAGAGTGTTATCAATTCAGTTTGATTTTACTCTTTTTTAACTTGTTTCCGCAGGAGGGAGAGAGTGACTGCTAGTGGAGGTGAGGTAGGAAGGCTTAGTATTGTGGGCGGCGCTGAGGTGAGTTCTTATATTGGGAGTTTACTAGATGCTGAAATCTGAATTTATGGATGGGAAATTACTTCATCTGTGATTTGATTTTTGTTTTTATGATGATTTCTGTTTACAGATTGGCCCCCTCCGATGCTGGCCTGGTGGGTTGTGCCTTTCCAGGTCCATTGGTGATATGGATGTGGGAGAGTTTATAGTTCCCATACCACATGTTAAGCAAGTAAAGGTATGTTCTTTTCTTTTGAAAGTTGTCTTTTTTAATTCATTTTATTATGTATTTTAAGCTGCTTCCTAAAGGATATTCTTCATAAAAATTCTTACTTTTTTGATAAATAATTCGCACGCAAATTATATTTTTGCTCTGAGTGATGCCAACGTAACATATCATGAATCAGTGGTTGGACTTTTGTGGCATTTTGAATGTAAATATTGTTGAAAGATCTCAAAAATACTAATGATTATATTTCATATTTGTTATAACTCTATATATATAGTGTTATAAATTATATGAGGGATCTTGAGAATCTCTATTTATTTCTCTCTTTAATTAGAGAGATTAGCCGTCTCTTGTATTTTGTTATTATTCATTTCTCTTTCCACTATATTCTGTTTTTATTATTTTCCTTACCAGTAAGTCATGTAATGGGTATTTATACCCCTCTTTGCATCAATAAATCAAGCATTCCGCATTATTTTAAATTTCAACATGGTATCAGAGCCTAATTTCATACTCTAGCCACCAATCTTTCTTCGAGAATTGTCGGATTCCCTTCGTGCCATCCTTTGTGCAGGAAGGGAGGGGCACTCTTATTCTCTCACGGTGAGCTCGTAAATATTTAGAATATTGAGGATCTGAATCTTCGGAGTCCTCTGCTTCACCTGAAGACCTCGATTTTGAAGCTATTCACTTGATATGTGTTGCTCGATCTTGGAGTTGCTCGATCTCGAGCTGTTCGAATCGTTCACTGACCACTGGCTCACCGCTCAATTGGTTCAACGACTGCTTCGTCCTCTTGAAAAGCTCGAACCCTTTGCAATATTCATGTCGCCCTTCGATTCAGACGAGAGCTGCGAGAATCCTCTTCCTCCTTCGATCGTAATCATCTAAGCCGCGAGGAGCTTCTTCCTCATTTGATCGTCTGAGCTGCAAGGGGTTCTCTTCCATCCCATTCACGCACGCATCTTGAGTCGGAAGAAGATCTCCCTTCTTCCTGTGGTTTGTTTGCAAGACGCTTTTCCTTCTTTCATCAAGCAGATTGCAGATCAAGGGCTTCTTTATCATTCGATTGTCCAAACTTGGCGACGATGAGTTCGGCCGCATGCTTGCCGGCATCCTTCGCGAGGAGGGGGAGATTCAACTCGTTCTCCAGATCCAGATATGCTTCTTCCTTCCCAAACTTAACCTCTGTTAAGAACTTCGCATCATACCCGAAAACCTTGGTTCTCCGTCTGAATTCTTCCGTCAAGCGATCGAGCACATTTATCTCCGCACGGACATCTCTGTTTGTTTCCCGCGAAGCGAACCGAGCGATGCTCTCGGATCCGTTTTTGTTGCAGCGGTTGTCCAAACATTGGTCCATCGATGATGCGCCGGAGCTCCGTTCGTCACGGTTATCGATAGTTATGGTTTCACTTGCAACCAAAAGGTTGGATTGCAATAAAGAAATTTGTTTCTGTCACTCCTCTTCTAGGGATTTCATTTTTTCGTCATAGTACGACTGTCGACATTTTAGACTGCTTCTTCCTCCTTCAACTGCTTCTATCAAGTTTTCCTCCGGCTACTTCTTGCGAGTCTTCAACTCCTTCTGCTACAAAAATTCTGAATTTCAGAGCTCCGTCTATTGCGGAATTTCTAAACTTTCCTTGGAGGTGGAGAATTGGATTTTACAGTGACCTCAAGCGCTAGATCTTCAGGTTATCAGTGGATGTCGTGCAGATGAGAGGCTAAGGCCTCTGCTTAAGCTGATTGCTTTTAGCAGAGCTGTAGAAAACCATTTTATTGGCCCAACTTCTTAAGCATTTTGAATGCATCACAAGTTGCAGTTCTTGCCCGTTGCTTATGTTTTCCACTTATTTATTGTTATTGTGGGGAAGATTAACAAGCAAGAAAACATGTTATTCACAATTGCCTTTAGAGGTTCTTCATGAGATTCTTAGCCTCATGATTCGGCCTCATGATTCATAAGAAGAAGAGAAGTTTTCAGTGGCGACCAACACCGCCTCGCTCTCGTAGATTGGTCCTCTGATTTTGCTATCTCTACCCTTCGCTTCGCCACACACACTCCATTTTGATTCCTTCGTATTGGGATTCTAAACGAGGCGCGTTTTCCTCCGCCACGCCGCTTACCTTTACCATGAGTTTTCTCCGTGGATATGGCGCGCAGAAGAAGGTCAAGGCCTAGATGGAGGAGTTTCACCGCCTGCCCTATTTTTCACCTTACGACGACTGTTCTGGGATCGACCCAGAGAGTGAGTTGATGGAGAAGCATACTGTAGGGAATTCATGCATCTGTATGCCTACTTGCATGCAATTTATTAACCAAAATGAAGGAGGAAATGTGGATAAACATGGAAGTTCTGGTGGAAAACTTCTTCTTTCTGCCAGCCAAATTCGTAAACTACTGGATCCTTCTTCTGCAATTTCTAACGGACTTCCCTACAATTTCAGCAAGATCCCCCTGCTGTTATTTCTTACGCAGAACCTTCTATTGGCCTCTTCAATACCTAATGCAAGGTTTCCTTCCTCCTGAAATTCCCAGTAAGATCTCCTTCCTGCTTAGATCTTCCTGCAGTCCGCCTCGTCCGATCTCCTTGCAAAATCTTCAATTTCCTACTACTAAAACTCATTATGTGGTTGCAGGGGCTCTCCCGATTTCCTTCCAGGAAACCGCTCTCCTTGGAATGTTGAACCTTCCTACTGCAGGCCCTCTTCTGCCTGCATCCTCTCCTTATAGTAGCAACAACAAGATCTCCTCGTGATCCCATAAGCAAAAAGCTGTAGCAAGCTACAACCAATCCTCTCCAAGTTCTTCAGGCCCTTTGCCTGATCTCTTCTTCTTGTCCGGATCTTTTTCTGTTACATGCTCTCAATCGAATCTCTGCCCACATCCTTTTTGGCTAATCTGTAGGCCCTCCTCTGGAGCTCCTCCTGTTCTTCTGAGCACCAGACTTCTCCTTGCATGAACTCCTTTGTTCAAATTTTATTGATTGAATCTTCTTAGCAACAAACCTTCCTCCACCGGAAATTATTCCCTGCTGATAGCCGTACCTATCTCTTGATGACTTTTCCTGCCACTGGAACTCCCTCCTGCTGCCTTTCCTGCCTCCAGAACTTCCTGCGACCTTTCTAGCCACCATATTTTCCTACGGACATATCTGTTGCCGACTCGACCTTCGGGCTTACTTCTGCAGTCGGTTCTTTCCCCTGCAGCCTTTCCCGCCGTCGGACCTCCCTCATGCAGTGCAGCTTTTCTCACTGTCGGATATACCTCAACAAATTTTTCCCTGCATATTTTGGCCAACTCTTCCCAAGGAAAGCACTGCTCTTTCCTGCAACATTATTGCAATCATCTCCGAGCACTACAACTTTCCTAAGCACTGTCGTTGGTCCTCTGCAGCTTTCCTGCAACCTCCCTGCAGCCTCCGTGCAGTTTTCCTACAGCCTACCTACAGCTTTTCTGCAGCTTTCATGTAATTATCAGTCAATCGGTGACTTTCAAATTCATCAATGTCTCGAAATTGACCTTAGCCCTCATCTAGGCCACTCTCAGCCTTCGACCACTCTCAGGCTTTGACACTCTCAGGCTTCGGCATTCTCGGCTTCGGAGCTCTCAGGCTTCAACGCTCTCAGGCTTCAGCACTCTCAAGTTTCGACACTCTCAGACTTCGGCACTCTTAGGCTTCGACATTCTCGATTTCGGGTTCGGGTTCGGCACTTACGATTTGAGGATTGTTGGAAATTTTTAGCAAATTGATGCTAGCTGTCCAGTCAGCATATCACAACCGATGTTTTCAAATTCAAGTTGAATATGATTTCAACAATGTTCAACTTAGGGGGAGTGTTGAAAGATCTCGAAAATACTAATGATTATATTTCATATTTGTTATAACTCTATATTTAGAGAGTTGTAAATATATGAGAGATATTGAGAATCTCTATTTATTTCTCCCCTTAATTAAAGATATTAGCTGTCTCTTATATTTTGTTATTATTCATTTTCTTTTCTACCGTATTTGTTTTTATTGTTTTATTTATCAATAAACTTTGTAATAGGTATCTATACCCCACTTTGCATCAATAAATCAAGCATTCCGCATTATTCTAAATTTCAACAGTGTGGGAGAGAAAACTTGTTTCAGGGCATTTACACACACAACACACAATTCTTATGCATTAACGTATCAACATTATCTAACACCTAAACTCTACTTTTTACATTTATGTCACACACCCAAATCTTTCATATCACATAAAAGATAGCACTATTTTGAATTTTAAAAACCTTTTCATATAAAGGTGTGATGGCATATTTGTAAAGATTAAAGTTTAGGTGTTAGATATGTAAATTTAGTGGTATGTATGTAAGCCTTCCTTTTATTAATTATGCTTTTGGACTGATATAAGTTTCATTTTTGCATCAGTTAGCGAAAACAGGGGGAAGGTTAATAATTGCTTCAGATGGCATTTGGGATGCATTACCATCTGAGATTGCTGCAAAATGTTGTCGCGGGTTGACTGCAGAGCTTGCTGCTCGACAAGTCGTAAAGGTTGGTTTTATTCCCTTACTGGGGCATTTACATATGTTCCACCAAATGCCTATGTATTTACATATCTAACGTCTAAATTTTTTACATTTATACCAGACAAATATTTCATATCACATAAAAAATGTCAATTTTTTAACTTTTAAAAAGTGGAATACATTTTTCATGCATAGGAGAAGTGGTATATAAGTTAAAATTGAAGTTTCGGTGTTACATATTTAAATACATAGGAATTGATTGATATGCAATCTTTTAGGAAGCACTGAGGTCAAGGGGGCTGAAAGATGACACAACATGCATTGTTGTTGATTTGATTCCACCGAATGATTTCATAGAAGGGCCTCCATCACCACCGAAAGAATTAAATAAACTAAAGTGCTTAGGTTTCAGAAAAAAGTCGCGAGATTCTCCCAGCAATCTGGCGAAGAAATTGTCTGCTGTTGGTGTGGTAGAAGAATTATTCGAAGAAGGTTCAGCAATGTTGGCCGAGAGGTAAATTTCTATAAAGTTTGGTTATTAAATAGATTGTAATGTATGTTTTTTAGCATATAATTTTTGCGTTCTCTGCAATGGTAGATTGGATTGATTATAAATTGGAATTATTATTTTGTATGCTTGAGAAATTGCATGATGACCAATTAGTAAAAATAATTCATGTTAGATCGTCTATCAGATTTTTTCTTCATGTCTATAAATTCTTATAATTCAGAAATATTCATGGTGGCTACGGTTTTGGAGTGACTAATGAAGAAGGTAGAACTATTTTAGATTTTTCTTTAGCGTATGATTTTGTTATTACTAATACTTTATTCAAGAAAAAAGAGGTGCATCTTATTACTTATAAGAATGGATCTAATAAAACACAAATTGATTATTTTCTAATGAGAATAAGAGGTCATTCCAAATGAGGATTTAAGTACCCAACATTATTTATTAGTTCTAGATTTTAAGATAAAAAGATGCAAAGAAAGAATACTATGACTTATCATCGTATAATTAGATGGGGGAAACTAAAAGACACAAATAAAATTATTTTTATGATTAAAATTTAAGATTTCAAAATTTAGGATGTTCATGATAAAACAAATGTTATGTGGGATAAAGTAGCAAACATTATTAAACAAGTAGCCAAAGATGTACTTGGAGAATCAAAAGAAAAAGTTTCTTTAGATAAAAATAGTTGGTGGTTGAATAATAATGTGCAATAAAAGATAAAATATAAGAAGTTATGTTATAAAAATTTGTTTAAATGTAAAATCTTAGATAATTGAAAAAATATCAAACGGCCCGCAGAGAGTCTAAAAGAGAATAATTTATAATACTTAATCGGTGATGTTAAAAATTATGTTTTTAATAATCTTTATAAAAAATTAAATACTAAAGAGGGTGAAAAATATATGTATAAGCAAGTCAAACAAAGAAAAAAGAAAAGTAAAGATTTAACTTAAGTAAATTGTATTAAAGATGAAAAATAAAAAAAAATGTTTTTTTTTAGAAAAAGATATTCAATATCGGTGGGTGAGTTATTTTGATAAACTTTTTAATGACTTGTTAATGAATTTTCTAAAAATACGATTAACCTTAATGATCTTAATATCATTAATAATAATAAAACAGTTCATTTTTATGGTCGCATTAGTAAAGAAGAAGTTCAGGAGGCTTTAAAGAAAACCAAGGGTGAAAATTTTGTAGGACCTGATGATTTCTCAATTAAAGTATGAGAATATTTAGGAGATTTGAGAGTTTCTTGGCTTACGAAACTCTTTAATATTATTTTAAAAACTAAACAGATGCTTGAGGAGTGGAGGAAGAGTATTTTGGTCCCTATTTTTAAGAACAAAGGGGATGCACAAGAGTGTGCAAATTATAGAGGAATTAAATTGATGTGTCATACTTTAAAATTATGGCAGAGGGTAATTGAACATAGGTTAAGACGTATTACAAAGATTTCTCATAATCAATTCAGATTTATGCCGAGCAGGTCTACTATGGAAGCTATACATTTATTGAGAGGTTTGATGGAGAAGTTCAGAGATAATAAGGAGAATCTACATTTGATT
>NW_018165112.1:336436-345998 GCF_001263595.1 Phalaenopsis equestris | reverse complement strand
TGTTGGATTACATCAGGGATCGGCTTTAAGCTCATATCTTTTTGCTTTAGTTATGGATGGTCTTACTGGACATCTACAGGAGGATGTACCTTGGTGTATGCTTTTTGGTGATGACATTATCATAATCAACAAAAATGGATGACATTATGAAAGCTTCTCGACAATAATTAAGTTAATTTTAGAATGGATGACATTATCACGATTGCAACGAAGGAACAAATTAATCCCATTTATTTACTTGATTGGACATGGGAGTATATTTGTAAATGAGAGTTAGTCTAGGTAGATCGTGATTTAACCATGGGAATCAATAAATTTTTTGAGTGAATGAGATTTTATCAATCCCGGTTCGCTTTTTAATACTGGCATATATTATAGAAGATGATGGAGTTAATATATAATAAAATAATATCATTATCATTTAGCGTACACGTTAAAAGAAATTTGCTGGAGATTGCAATCTTTTTGGTTGGTTTATGGTGGTTAAGTGACACTTCACTTTATCCGAGTCATTGTGATGATTTGGCTCTTGTGCTGTGAGTATGAACAATTTGTATTGATATATTTCTTTTCTAAATGACTTTTCATAATAAGAAAAATGCCAAACTTTTTTCTTTGGCTTATGGTGGTACGTGATGCTTTAGTCATCATCCAATCTATTTAGTTTGTTTTTTATAGAATTCTGAGTACCATTCAATTGTGTTTTTCTAAGATTTCAATTTTAAAGTGAACTTTTCAGATAGCAAGTAGTTTGCACTTTAAATCATTTGAATGCTTAAGAATAGGGGTGTAAACGAGTCGATCTGAGCTCAAATTCATGCCTAACTAATGCTTGGCTTGTCTGTCAAAATGCAAGCTCGATTTCGACTCAAGCTTGAATGGCGCGCTCGAACTCGACTCACAATGATGACACTAGGTTTACAAGCCGACTCGCATGCTTGATCCGAAAGTTAAATTATTATGGGAGCTCACCGGAAAGGCATCGGTGGCTAGGGAAAGTAGTGTCATGACAATTGAGAAGGCATCAACTGGACTATCGATTTGTTGTTCTACCTAATGTTCTAATGCACAGAATGTTGTGCTTTAAAAGAGAAGCATAAAACAAAGTTAAGTGTTGCCGAGATAATAATGCTTAGGTGGATGAGTGGCTTTACTCTTAGAGACAAAATCCGAAATGAATATTTTCGTGATCGGGTTTGTGTAGCTCCAGCGGCGGACAAAATTAGTGAGAGTCATCTTAGATGGTTTGATCACATTAAACATCGATCATCTGATGATCCAGTTAGGAGAGTAGATATTTTAAATTCGACTTATGTTATAAAGGCTGAGATAAACCTAGAAAGACTTGGGCATATTGTATAAAAAATGATCTTAATTTATTAGAATTAAATGAAAATTTGACTCACAATAGGAAGCAATGGAAAAAAAAGAGTCATGTAGCGGACCCCACTTAGTGGGATAATGGCTTGTTGTTGTTGATAAGAAGAAAATTACCAAACTAATCTATTGATCCATTTTTTATCAAAATGCTTTAGCTAAGTTCTTTTTATGGAAAGAATTGGGCATATTGTATAAAAAATGATTTTAATTTATTAGAATTAAATGAAAATTTGACTTACAATAGGAAGCAATGAAAAAAAAAAGATTCATGTAGCGAACCTCACTTAGTGGGATGAAGGCTTGTTGTTGTTGTTGTTGATAAGAAAAAATTACCAAACTAATCTATTGGTCCATTTTTTATCAAAATGCTTTGGCTAAGCTCTATTTAAATTTCTTTTTATGGAACCCAAGGACATTTACTATAACCATTGTGCAATGATTATAGAATGATTATAATTTAATCTTTCTGTAGTTTTTATTGACAGCTTGGGTGATTATAGTAATGATAATGTTGAAAAAAACAAACTAACAATACTTTTGTAGATTTATCTTGGAAATTTATTGGTACTCTCGCCTCTCAAAACATATCATTTATCCCCCTCTTGAAATCTCTGCGCTCTCTCTCTCCATATCTATCTGCTCTGGTTTTATTTCTCCTTATACAACGATTGATGCTTCTCAGACGCCTCTTTGTTGTCTAAATGTAAGCATAATAGGAGTAAAACAATGAGGGGAGGGGGAGGGGGAGGGGGAATACATCAAGATTTTGTTGGGACATTTATTTGGTTTCTAATCTGGTAGAGTTGCGAAGAGTTATGGATGTTTTTTTGTTAATGAAGACACCACTGTGCTTATCTGATATGTTTATTTATAACTGACTTTTTTTCTCTTACAAAAATTTTTTTGGGAAGCAATGGATTGCCTGTGGGGTATAAACTTAGGGAATTTTACTTTACATTTTTATGTGGTCAGTGAAATAGGCCGATAATCTTGTTCGATTCAGCTCTTAATCGGGTCATTATTTATGTCAAGGTTGTTGGTAGCTTGACCTATTGATAGTATTATATGATATGTAGGTCAATTGATATATATATGTAACTTATGTCAGATCTCTATAGTTTGCATAATAATCTTGATGCATGACTTTATCATATACTTGCAATAACATAATCTTGTTTCGATGAAAATAATGAAAATTTACTTTACTCGTGTTTTCTCCGTTTAAAATCCTCTTGATATTCGAAAATAGGGTGGGAGGGGTTTATGAATTTAGATGATGGATTGATAAGGAAACAACTTGAATAGAAAGATAGTGAGATAAAAAATGAGAATAACAAATATTTGTGAAGATGGATTTAAATAAAAAAAAAAGTAAATCAAGTTTGAGGATAGAAGAGCAAAAGATCAAAATGATCATTGGACTATTTATTGGGGGCCGGTTTTAATTCTAGATATGTATGTGATTAATTCAGTTCCTTAGCTGTTTAACTATAATCCAAAATAGTCCATTTGTGGAATTGTTTATTATTAGAATGGAGTGTAGTTTGGGACTAAAATGACCTCTCATAAATAGTTTACAGTCTATTTTAATATTTATTCTCGCGCATAAAATTTTAATGATAGACTTTTTTTTTTGTGCACTAACATAGAAAATCATGATATGTCGGATAATATGTAAGATTCTTATTTATAGATTACAACTCTTAATTATAAGTTAGCATACTTAAATGCAAATTTCTCATTTAATCTTAACAAAAATGAAAAATGTTTATGTGATCCAAATGATATAATGACTGAAATAATCTAAGCCATTGATGAAAGGACTTCTATGTTACGGATATGAATCAACCCATATTTGTGGTCAGTCATTTTTTCAAGCATATCTTGCTCTAAATACTTTTGATACGAATGGAGATGACTTTCCACCTAAATTAGGGTAAATCAATATTTTTTTCAATGACACAAAACAGTAAGGTTCAAATACATAAAGATAAACATCTACAATTTGAGAGGCAGCCGATCTCTCTGAAATCCTAATCCTTGGACTCAAGACAACATTCTCATTATAACCTAAACCTAAGCATAATAGGCCCTATTTTTATACCCCACAATAATAACTAATAATAAGACTAAATTACCTTTTGGCGCCGGTTTAACATTTTTCCCCTCCCAAAAAGACATCTTTTATTCAAGGTGGACAAAAAAGAAATTGTTGTTGGATCAAGTCATGTGGCTCCCACTCATAAACTGATTTGAATTTGGCTCTCGTCGTCAACACTTGATTAAAATAAATGATCGATCATTGATATTGCCTACAGGTTAGGCCTAATCCGTAGCCTTAAGCATTTGTCTCTACAATAAAAGATTGGTTGAAATCAGGTAATGCAGACGTTGCTACATTGTTATGACATTCTTTAACTTATCAAAAGTCTCGGTCACCGCTTTCTCCACTGCAAGTTTTCATTCTTCAATTTCTCTTAATGTCTCGCAATTTCCTCCAGACGCTACTGCTCAAATTCACTCTTGAATCGTTCGCTAAATCTCATCCTCATTTATTCGTTTTAGTCGTCTAGATGTCGTGCTATTTTTTCTAAGTGCTCCGCTTGAGTCTGCATCTGATTCCTTCGCTCGATCATGTGGTTTTTGATCTGCCTAGAACAACGACGTTGCCCTGTTGTCACACCATTTTTTCACATTGTCATTGCTCAAGTTCGCTCTAGATGTCGCGACGGACTGAGGCGATTTTGTGTGAAACTCCAGAATCTTCATTTTTTCATGTCGTGAATCTCCGCTTCATTGACTAGAACTGCTCCTACAAGGGTGAGCAACACTCCTCCATTTCAGATCTGATTTGGCTCTCCTCTTCCTTTCATTTATCCTCCAACACATTTTTTTGGTCGCAATTACTCACTGTATGGTTTTAGAAATCCTTTAAGACACGATCTCGCTACTTGGCTCTCTCAAATCGCGATCGAATCTCATCATCTCGCAATTGTATTGCACAATCCCGTATGATTGGAGAGGGGCAGGAATAGCCAAAGACGGAAGACGTGATCCTATCAGCGCGCCCAATTAGCTCTTATCAAGGCTCCATCGAATGAACAAAATGACAGTATGTTGCAATCCTATCGGTCTTCCCAGCTTGCTCGGATTGCTAACTATTTCGCGAGGCTAGCTCATGAATGAAGGTAGCGACTGTAAGTTGTGATTTTGTCATTGATCTCCCAGAAATCAAATGCTCTTAAAACCAATTTGATACGAACGAAAGACGAATTTCCATTGAAATTAGGACATAAATTTTTTTTTTCAATAACACAAAACAACACAATCTGAATATATAATGATAAGCCTCTACAATTCTAGAGTCAGTCGATCTCTCCCAAACACTTACAATTTAAAAGGTAGGTGATCTCTCTCTGACCCTAATCCTAAGACTGAAGACAACAATCTCATTATAACCTAACCCTAAGCATAATAAGCTCGATTTATACCCTACAATAATAACTAATGAAACTTTAAATTGTTCTTAAGCACCGGTTTAACAACTTCCTGACATTTTATTGTTTCACTGATTCATGCGCTTATTTTTTTAGCTGAATAGAGAGGTTTACGCGGGATAATTTTTATTCTATGTGCTAATATACAAAATCATTTAATGTTGGATAATATGTAAGATTTCTATTTATAGATTTCAGTCCTTAATAATAAGATAGCAAACTTAAATGCAAATTTTTCTCTTAATCTTGAGAAAAATGAAAGTGTCTGTGATCAAAATGATATAATGACTCAAACAATCCTAAGCCATTGATGAAATGACATCTAAGTTACACATATGAATCGATCCAAATTTGTGCTTAACCATTTTTTTGAACTCATCTTACTCTAAATTCTTCGTGGCACCATATTTTTTGGATGATTTATGAGCTTACTCTTTCAGCTAAATAGTGAAGTTCATGCTCAATTTTTTTCATTTTTTGCCCTATAGTTGCATGACACGAACGGGGGAAAATTTCCATCGAAATTAAGGCAAACAAATATATTTTTTCAATAACACAAATTAACACAGTTCGAATATATAATGATAAGTACCTATAATTTGAGAGGTAAGCGATCTCTCTTTAACACCTACAAATTGGAAAGGTAGACGATCTCTCCCAAACTCTAACATTAAGACCTAGGACAATAATTTCATCATAACTTAACTCTGAGCATAGTAAGCTCTTTTTATACCCCACAATAATAACTAATAACAAGACTAACTTGCCCGTCGGCGCCGGTTTAACATTACAAATTTGATAGGGACGGAGACGAATTTCCACCGAAATTTGAGCGAACAAATATTTTCTTCAATAACACAAAACAACACAATTCAAATACATAAAGATAAGTAACTACAATTAGATACGTAGACAATCTCTCCCTAACATATACAATTCGATAGGTGGAAGATTTCTCCCAAATTCTAACTCTAAAACTCAATACACAATCTCATCATAACCTAACCATATGCATAATAAACCCTCTTTATACCTCACAATAGTAACTAGTAAAAAGATTAATAGTGCATATAGGGCAACGGTGTAGTGGCAGTGCGGTGTCGTACCACATTTTTTTGTGTTTGAAAAAACTACGTTTTGCTTTCTTTTTTCAAAAAACTGCAGTGGAAAGCTGTATTATGCAACCTGACCTGATTAAGTGTGGTGGTTGCTAGAAAGTTGTGCTCTGACTTTTTGAAAAAAATTTGTAATAGCCACATCGGTTTTTTGAACAACAACTTCACAAACATTTTTTTTGAAAAAGAAGTTGTAATAGCCAATTATGTTTTTTAACAGCAGGAACTTCACAACTGTTTTTTTTGCAGCAACTTCATAGCTGCTTCTTCAAACCGCTGCAGCTGCCCCAAACAGACCCTAAATTGGTCTTAGGTGTCGGACTAACATTGCATCTTGGATTGTTGAGCTCAGATTCCTTATGTAGATAGATACAAATGCTGGTTATATTTATAAATATGTATTGTGGGATAAGCATTTCCTAGGAGAAGATTCACTATTATCCACATAATTAGATTTTGATGATTTGATATTTACTATTATAATCATGTTATAATCACTCGGATAAATAGTATTAAACTTAGTTTCATGCACAATTTTAAGTCTTTAGACTTGTTTTAGTTTTAGTAAGATGCATCAAATTTTCGCAATGAATGACTCTTATTACATCAGAATATAATCGTGATTTCAAAATGTCGACTTTTAGTTTGTTCCAAATTAAATAATGGGTTATCAAAACAATGCATTTATTGGTGAAATACATTGGTATAACGTTATGGCTTCACTTGCTTGATGAATGATTATATACCTTTTATTTTATTATTGTATGTGTTTGAAAGTTACTTGGACATGCAACTTTTTGGGGCATGTACATACATTTAACACAATTCTTATGTATTCACATACCGCACGCCTAAGCTTGAGTTTTACACACATAACGCTCAAATATTTAATATCACATCAAAAATAGCATTATTACCACTTTTTAAAAATGAAATATACTTTTTTCATGAATAGGTTTAAACCTTGAAAGTGTTTTGTGTAAATATTGAAGTATAGGTGTAATATATGTAAATATATAAGAATTTTGCTCTAGGTATGTAAGTTTTCCCATCTTTTCTTTTTGTTCCTAGAGGCAATATTGTAGCTCTAATTAAGTAATGTGGAGCTAGCAAAGATTGGTTTTATCTTTGGCATGCCTTTTTTGTTATCTAATTCAAGGCTAATTTCATTTGTTTAATCCTCTTTTATGACTTCTTGAATTTGAAAGGGGCTTTTTGAAGGAGATAGGGAGTTTTTATTAGGGTATAGCCCAACAAAATTAGCATCCCTTGGCATGTTCTTAGGATATCATAGTTATAAGAGTAAAAGACATGAATATACTAAATCCCACAATGGTAATGGAGGTAAGATTAATAAACAAATATGCGAGGTACATTTTGGTGTGATGAGTGGAGCTTTGTTATGAATTCAATGGTCATATGTCCCCCATGATCGAGCCTTCATTATTGCAAAGGGTGACTCATAAGTTTCTCTAAGAAAGCTAAAATTGTACAGTTCAATTTATTATGGGATGTGAATTTAGTTATTACAATTGGTATCAGAGCTATACTTCTAGTAGGACTTGTTGTCTAAGGGCGAAACAAGTAGAAGTTGGTGCGCTTGTGACAGAATTTGAAGTGGGCAATGTGAGGATGGGAAGTGATTGACAAGACAAAGGCCTAAGCAAGGAATGATACTAGACAACCTTCTAGATGAAAAGGAGACCGAGAATGAATTAAATTTTGGGAATTTTGCATGCATACCTCACAATTCTTATGTATTTACATTTATAATACCTTAACTTTTATATTTGCATTTATAATATTTTGATGTCATAGACCTATACATGGATATGCGTGAAAAAATGTCAAAATATTAATAATAGTGGTATGTTTGATATGATGTTAAAAACTTGAATGTTGTGAATGTAAATAGTGAAGTTAGGTTTTAGATATGTAAATACATAAGAATTGTGTGTTATGTGCGTACACGGCGCTTAAATCTTTCCTTGAAAATTAAAGAAGGTTTATTAGACTATAGCAGTAAAAGTTTAGATTCCAATGTGATGTATCTTTTGGTGTAATGAGTGAAACATTAAGCTTCCCTCGGGGCTTGAGTCAAATTCGCATGCATACCGCACAATTCTTATGTATTTACGTATCTAACACCCACAGTTTGATATTGCCACATATAATGTTTTGGTGTCATAAGCTTATGCGTTAAAATGTGTCTTTTTCACTTTTAAAAAAAAGTGATGGTCGTATTTTTGACGCGATGTTAAAATTTTGAATGGCATGCTTGTAAATACGAATGTGCGGGTGTTTGAAATGTAATCGCATTAGAATTGTGTGGTATGTATGTAAATAACCCTGAAATTTGTACATCACATATGTGGGCTTGGTCATTTTAATTTCTGCTTAACATTTCAAACTGTCAAGTCATAACATCGCTCCTCAATCACACAGGTGGGCTTTTACAAAAATACCAACCAATTCTTATGTTTTCACAAATCCAAGAACAAAACTTTTAGCATGTAAATATTGCTATTTTAAACACTTTAGAAAGTGAAATACACCTTTTAACGTAGAGGTATGGCTATATAAATACATAGAACTTTAAGCGGTATGTATGTAAATCTTCCTAATTTCAAATTTTTTTTTTTTTTATGCATTGTCCAGGTTAGGAGGACATCAGTCTGCATCATCAAAATTATATTCCAGTCTCTTCAAATGTGCTATTTGCCAATTGGACCTTGCTCCTTGTGAGGGCATATCAGTTCATGCTGGCTCCAGGCCATGGGAAGGCCCTTTCCTCTGCGCCGACTGCCGGAACAAGAAGGACGCCATGGAAGGCAAGCGACCGAGCGGCGTGAAGGTCCCGTAGCTCTTCCTCACCTTCTCTATTCTTGATTCTTTTACTGGATTAACAAAAAAAAAATATTTTTTTTTTTTATTTTGTCTGCCATTTTCCTGAACTTTTTCTTAATTACATGTTTAGAGGATAGCTGGGTTAGTTAGTGATGATGGAATGTGGCATTTTATTATTAAATTCCTTTCTTTTGGAGGGCTTTAATCCTCAGAGTGTGTAGTAGCTTGTAACACATAGCTCAGAATATATTGTGGAATGAGTTCATAACATTATTGTTATTATTATTATTGTACATTTTATTAACAATTTACATGATTTGATGAATTTGTGGTGAGTTTGGAAAAATGGATTGTTAGTGCATAAAATGCTGAATTTGGGGGGTGGATTTTGCAAAAGTGTTGATTGTCATTAAATCTTTATTAAGTGTGTATTATTTGGTCACAATTAAATCGAACTGATGAAGTTTGGTTGGTTCGATTCGGCTACAACATTGGATTTCGATTTTTAGTTCTTAAATTTTTAATATTCAGTTTTTATTTTGTGATTCTCTTTTAATTTTCAATTAGTCGGACGAACCGAAAAATTAAAGTTCTATTAAAATTTCTTATTATATTTTAATTTAATGTTAAATAAACCAAATTTTTATTTTTATTATTATATGTAATATTTGATTGAAATGAATTGATGATTTATAAAATTAAATTAACATTATGTAGATAAGT
>NW_018165112.1:329982-336336 GCF_001263595.1 Phalaenopsis equestris | reverse complement strand
GTATTGTACCGTAATACAACCACAATACTACCAGAATACCACCAATCTACATGAGTGGATGCAATATTTCCTCCAGGTTTAGAGATTGTAAAACATGAGTGAGATCGACGAATATGAAAAACCTTGGAGCAGGAACAAGTTCTGCTCCTACAGTAATGCTGAATTTTTTGCTGTTTCTTCTCCTTGTCATGGCTGAAGCATTTTATAGCAGACCAAGAAAACAAAACTGCATCAAAACTTTAGAACAAAATATTTGGCTTATATGTGGCATTCGAATAAAATCAAATTTTTCTTATTTTTAAAATAAAGGATTGGAGTCAAATTTCAGCTTTTCCTGGCTGAAAGCCAGTGAAAATCTTCCTAAGTAGGTATGGGAAGCTACAGCTTCTATAAAAGTGTGAAGTTGTAGTAAAAGTAGGTTTTTTCAAAACTATAGCAGTGGTTATAATTTATCTTATCCAGACACTTTTAATTGGAGCTAAAATATTCTTTCATTGGAAATATTTTCAATCTAAATTAAAAGTTGTAAACTCTGGGACTAAAATGTCTCTCTTCAAAGAATTAGGGACACTTTTCTTTTTCTTTTTTTTTCATTAATTTTCTTTCTCATAAACACACTCTGTGATATGACGGGGAAGTGGTGGAGGAATAGTGAGGGAAAAAATACATGATCGATTGACGATATTTGTAGAGGTTAGACAACATTCAGCAGCTGTCCCGATTGAAAACAACGAGATGGACAACGGTGCATTACAGATGTTGAGGAGGTAAGCCACCAGTTCCTACTACTTAGGATAGAAATCAGAGATACAATCTCTACGACACAAACAAATCTCAAAAGTCTCCTAAACTAAAAAATAATAACGTATAAATAGTCCTAATAGAGAATAATCCTAATTAGAAATAAGAAAAAAAAAAGGTAAGCATTCTCCCATAAATCGGCAATCAAGAGAAAACAACTTATTTGGTTTCCCCAATTCCATAGGATTGTGGGATCTCGCAATCGAGAGATCGCAATACATCTGGTTATAAAAAATTGCTTATAACATAAAAAAGTCTAATAAATGGCAAAACTTGTACTCAAATAAAACTGTAGCAGAGGTCTATAAAACAAAGCATTAAAAAGCTGCCCTAAATCTTGAGCTGAAAAAATAGTTTAATTAGATAACACTAACCAGTTTTATTGAAAAAATCATACCTATATTATGATTCCCATATGAAGAATCTCATTGTTGTGAGCCTCTTAAGGCTTGTACAACTTCCTCGGTCCTCAACTGGATGCCCTTAAGGTACTCTGTCAGAATTCGCTGCTGGTAGGAACCTCCTTCCTAGGATAAGAATTAGGAGGGCAAAATTAAGCTGGTGCCATGAAAGAACCATAATATTAAAAAGGAGTGAAGTGACAAAATAGTCCCTTGCCTATATGGCGCCATTTTAGTCCCAGAGTCCATAAAAGTGTCCAATTAATTCTCAGTCTCTAAATTGGCACTGAAATAGTCCTATGCGTAAACTATTTCAACCCATAGTAAAGGAGTCTTGAAGATTAAAATGACAGTTTTATAGATTTTGGGGCAAAAATGATCCCATGCAAAGGAAAGAGTATTACATCAAGAGTCTCCACCAGGACTCCAATGAAATGGCGCCATGTCACACGACGGATCCACTAAATAAAAAAAAATTCTATACTTCAAGGTATGATCCGCCTCCTTCGGACATGTGGCACAATTTCACTATAGTCCTGATGCAGAAATGCATTAGGCTCCTGATGTAACATTTTTCTACGCAAAGAGTTAGGAAACTATTTTGACACTTTTCTGATTAAGCATATAAGAAGATTTAACTGTGCGAATCAAGACTCGTTCAATTCGCTTCTTGATGACGGCGTAGAGTTCGTCCGGCGAAACCAAATTAAGTCCCTCGATTAACAACTTGTTCCAGCGCTCTTCAGAATTATATTGATGACATTTTGCTAACCTCAAATGCAAGAATAAGAGTATTGGCAGCGTTCAATAACATTTAAAATAATAAATTTTTTGAAAGGTACATTAAAAAATATTTGGTGGTCTAATTTGATCATTTTCATAAAAATTTAACCACTGGTCAAACATGATGAAATAGATGGCTTAGAATTCACCTTACTACAAGTACCGCTACAATGGTTCAAATTATGTTTTTATAAATGCTAAGAAAAAGTCCTCTGATTTGGGCTTTCCTACATCATTAAATTGATTAATCATTTACTTAAGACATCATTTGGGTGTTACTTGGGTAAATTGATGAATGATTAATATCTTGAAGTATCATAAAACTAGGCATCATGCTATTTTTTTATTATGAAGATCAAGTTAATGATCTTGATTTGATAACTAGATGTATGATTGAAAAATAAATAAAAGAATGAATTCTGATGACGTAGAAGACATGGAAGGATGAATTCTGAAACGTTCAATGCTTCAATATTTAAGGAGGGAATTTGAAAAAAATCAGTTTTAAGATTCTTTTCCATAGAAATGACTAATATGAATTATTCTTGCAAGGATGTTAAATAATGAATCAAGTTTTGATGCTTCTTGTTAGAATAAAATCAGGGTGAATCTTATTGATGCAAAGAGGGATATAAATATCCCTTACAGGAACAACCCCTTACAGGATCAACTATTAAGAAAACAAATAAAAACAGAAAAAAAGAGAAAAAGGCAAGTAAATAAAAGTAAATCAAAGCAATTAATACAAAATTCTGCAAATCTAATATTCTAATACTCCCCCTCAAGTTGAAGCATAGATGTCAATTACGCTCAACTTGGATTTGAACTAATCGAACAACGGTCAAGGAAGATTCTTCGTGAAAATATCGACCAGCGGGCCACTAGATGACACAAACGGAACACAAATTTTCCCGAACTCAAGCTTTTTTTTCCTTAATGAAATGACTGTCAATCTTAACATGCTTGGTGTGATCATGTTGAACTGGGTTGTGAGCAATGCTAACGTCAGTCTTGTTATCACAGAATAACAGTAGGGGAGCGGAGACTGTCATACAAAATTCATAAAATATGATGTGTAGCCAGCAAGCTTCACAAATTCTCAGGGACATATATTGAAATTTGACTTGTGCATTGCTACAAGCAACTACAGACTACTTGTTTTTCCATGCTAGATTTCCCCTTACAAATGAGCAGTACCCCGAGGTAGATCGTCGATCATAGACGGACCTTACCTAGTCCGCGTATATGTAAACTGCAATAGAACGAGAGATGTGGCGAGAAAAAAATAAACCTGAGCCAGGTGTGCCTTTTAAATAGTGGAGAATCCAACGGACAGCTTGAGGAGGTGCTCATATGGATCATGCATAGATTGATTGATTCTCTCAACTGTGTGGCATATGTCGAAGCGTGTATGGGCAAGGTAGATGAGTTTTCCGACAAGGCGCTGGTAGTGAGTGTTATTTATAGAAACTGCATTGGGAACACCAAGAAATTTTTCAATGGACAGTCACTGGTTTGCACAAGAGAAAATTATTTTCTGTTAAAAGGTCAATCGCATATTTTCGCCGAGACAGACAAATACCCTGAGATGACCGAGCAACTTTCACACTTAAAAAGTACCGGAGAGATCCAAAGTTCTTCATTTCAAAAAGGGAAAAATGTCTTTCAGGAACTCCAATGCTAGTAGATCATTACCTGTGAGAACAATATCGTCAACATAGACAATATGGATGGCTACCTGACCGCTGGAAGAATGCTGGAAAAAGAGAATTGGTCTGATTGAGCCTAAGTAAATCCATGGTCTATCACCATCTTTGTGAATTTTATGAACCAGGCCTGTGGTGATTTCTTTAATCAATAAAGAGATTTTCACAATCTACATACTTACCCCTGGGAGGCAATGGAGTCAAAACCTCTAGAAAGAGTCATATATACCTTATCTGTAAGATTGTCATTCAAGAACACATTCTTGACATCAAGCTGGAATAAGGGCTAATCCAGATTCATTACAAGGGATAAGAGGAATCGAATGATGTTTAATTTAGCAACTGGAGCAAATGTCTCCTCATAGTCAACTCTGTAGTTCTATGAGTACCCTTTTGCATCCAACCTTGGCTTGTTGCGTTCAAATGATCCATCAGACTTAAACTTTATGCTAAAAATTCATCGGCATCCCACTGCTTTCTTGCCTCGAGGAAGAAAAGCTATGTCAGTATGGTTCCACTGAAAGGCATTCATTTCCTCCATGATGGCAGCTTTCCAGGCTGGGTTTGCTAATGCAGCCTTAGTAGTAGATGAAAGTTGATGATTGGTCAGTGTTGTAGCAAATGCTCTGTAGATTGGTGATAATCTGCGAAAAGAGACAGTTTGTCATGGGATAGAGAGAGTCTGTCTGATTGTGTACTTTACTAGAGGAACGAAGTTCCTCATTTGAAGTAGGAGCAATGCTGGGGATGTCGTCCTGAAGGGATTCAGAGAGTGGGAGGATGTGCTGGTGGAACCAAACGAGCAGAGGGCACCCTGGCGGAATGAGAAATGGGCGGAACCAAAGAAATATATGGTTCAGAGTAGGAAAAAATACAGTGTTCAAGAACTCTAGCTCTCTCTCTCACTGAAACCGATTTAGGAATGTAGAGAATACCTTCAAAAAAGAGGATATCAGCACTCACACAAACCTTATTTGTGCTAGGGTCAAGCACTGATACCCCTTTTAAATGAAAGAGTATATGAGGAAAACACATTTTATGGACCTGAGATAAAGTTTACTCTGAGTTGGGGCCGTATTCCGAACAAAAGTTGTACACTCAAAAAGTTTGAGACTTAAAGTGGAGAAGACATGGTTGTTAGGAAAACATGATCTCAAGACGGCTAAAGAAGTAAGAAAGTTGTGAATTTTTAAAGAAAATCTATTGATGGAAAAGTGCCGGTAAGAATGGAATCATTCCAGAAATATTTTGGGACATTGAAGTGGAACATCATGAAGCAAGTAACATCAAGGAAATGCCGGTTTTTTCTCTCGGCTAACCCATTTTTTTAAAGAGTGTCGCTACATGAGCTATAATGAAGAATGTCCTTATGAAGAATTCTCCCAATATAGAGTAAAAAAATTCATGACAATTATCAGTCCAAAGAACTTGAATAAGAGGTGGAAGATTTTGAAAATGACGGTAACTTTGAAATTATCTTTTAAAATATAAACTCATGTCATCCGAGTATGATCATCTATCAAAGTAAGGAATCACTGTTTATTGGTGTAACAAGGAGTGCGAGACGGTCTCCATAAGTCAATGTGAATAAGAGAAAAAGAAACGGAAAGTAAAAACGTGTGTAATTGTGGAGCGGATAAGGAACACGATATTTAACTAAGAGGAAGACTTTTATTAACAAACATCAACATATATAATTGTTTTAGATACTGGAAATTAAGATGACCGAAATGACAATATAATAGTAGGACATTCAGTGGACTGAGATAAACTACAACTACTGAGTGGGGTGCCCTCGTTCTCCATGCTTTGCTCTTGAAAGAAGATAAACCTGTCAACCCGCTTAGCAGTTCCAATCATCATCCCTGAACGACGAACCTGAAAGAAACGAGCATCAGAGAAAAAATTGACAATGCAATCAATGTCATATGCTAGCCTACAGACAAATAAAATGTTATACTTCAACAGATGTACATGTAACACAGATTTTAAAGTTAGACCTGTTGCTAAAACCAAAAACCATTTACCAGAAATGTAACTTTGGGACCCATCAACAATTTTAACTGTAACTTTTTTTAGCAAGAATAATATGTTGAGAAGGCTTAAGAGCTTTCAGTCATGTGGTTCATGAGATTTGAATCAATGATTCATGCACTAGAAGGAGTAAAAAAGTGAGTATCATAGGATTGGTACCTTGAAGAGCATGGGAGATAGAACAGAAGAGAGTTGGTTGGATCCAAGCAACTTGATTAAGTGTTCGATTTGACTTTAAGAGAAATGCATGATTCTAGATTGTTCTGGGTAGAAGCCGGCTGCAATGTGTCAGATTTAGAAGTTGCAACTAGATCCCTGGCTGTGGAAGATTTGGCCGATGGTTTGGATGCAAATTTCTCGTGAAGCTTCCAACATTTATCACGAGTGTGGTTGGATTTGTGACAGTAATCCCAAGTGGGGTTACCGACTCGAGATTGAGCCTTATTAGAGACTAAGGTGGATACTTCGACAGACGAAGTGGAAGCACCAAGTATGACAAGTCCAAGGCTCTTTTCGCGATAAATCTAAGTGAACGCGGCACGAGCAGAAGGACAAGAATTAGGGGTGTAAACGAGCCGAACACGAGCAAGCCCAAGCTCAGCTCGTGTTCGGCTCGCTTATATTTCCAG
>NW_018165112.1:306962-329629 GCF_001263595.1 Phalaenopsis equestris | reverse complement strand
TATATATAAAGAGCAACGGTGGCTCCCTACGTGTTAATATAAAGAAAAATGTACAAAATTTGGAGGGGGAAGGAGTCTGTCTAAAAAGACAAAAAATATAATTAAACACATTTCTTGGGGTTCCTCCTCTCACAGTACAACTCACGCAAAAAGAAAATATTAAAATTACAGGTATACCCAAGCCAAAGAAAACAAAATCCAAAAATAAGTAAATCTGTGCCCGTGTATAACGGATAAGAGAAAGAAACCACAAAAATTGACAGCAGAAAACTCTAATCCTCTGGAACACTTTAGCGAGCAACATTGCCAATTGGTATGTCGGTCAACTGAGCAGAGAAAACCCAACAGCAGGGAACCAGCGAGAACTGTGAGAGCAGGAAAGCCAAGGAGACAAAACCAGAAAGGATGCAAACCAAAACCTGCAAAGAAAAAAAAGACCGCAAAAGGGAAGGTGCAAACCAAACCACCGTACAGAAACGAGAGCCCCCAACCATAAAGCCGAGCAGCACAAATGTTAAACTCTAACATACGGCAAATTAAGGTTGTCCCCAGTGAGAAGACGTTTGAGAGGAGCAGAGGGATAAATGCCAACATAACACGCCTCCCCTGCTTTCCTGGCTAACCAGTCAGCGGGTGAGTTGCCCTCTCTAAGATGAAACTCCAACTTACTTCCAAGTGACTTTCAGAAATTAAAGCATAAATACGTTTAAAGATGTATATAATATCCCAAAGAGGATGAAAGATACCCAATAGTATATCATAGAGCATTTTAGAATCAGTCTCCACCTCAATCACGTGAAAATTAAAAGCACTTGCCACCGTTAAGTCCAGAAAAACCCCCCACCATTTCGTGGCTAATGGATTGTCAGCAGCAACAGAAGTAAAGTGACATATACACTTACCCTCAGAATTTTTAAATATGCCTCCAACCGCAGCATATAAATGGTTCCAACTACCATCCACATTTACTTTAACACATCCAGAAGAAGGGGGAGCCCACCTGATTAAACAAGGGGGCCTAAAATTTGAAACATCATTGAAACCAACCCTGCGAACCTTGGTGTAATAGGCCAACACATAAGAAAGAGTCATAGAAGCAGTAGGAGGAGAGGAATTATATTTAAAGCTGTTTCTCGAGGTCCAAATAAACCATATGACCAGTAAAGGAAGGGGAAACCCTCCCCCCTATCATCAAAACCCTTCCAATGCCACAAATAATTACTTAATAAGCCTCTATGTATCTAGAGGATACCAAAATGTAAGCCCAAAAAGTTCCAAACATTTAAAGAGAAAGCACATTCAAAAAATGTGTCTCGAATCTTTCTCGACAACTTTGCACATAGGACATCTCGAAGCCAATTTAAGGCCTTTTAGCTTACGAATGTCCTCAATAGGAAGTAAAGAAGAGAAAAAAGACCAGAGGAAAAGGATATAGAGGGAGTTAAAAATTTGTGTCAAATCCATTTTTCTCAAAACCAATCCCAGTGTAAATGTAAAGTGTTATAGATTAACTTGCAAACCGATTGTGAAGTGTTCCTCTTCCACACGGGGAAATCCCTGCGGGAAGGGGGGTAATAGGTATAGTGTTAATATGCTTAGCATTTTGCTCCCCCACAATAGAACAAAGTTTGGTGAAATCTCAACCATCTTGAGAAAAGAAATCCGAAACTAATAAGTTATTAATATGGGGAGGATGAGCATATTCAGAGAGATAAAGCAAACCCCAATTATCATTCCAGAAAGAGATGTTACCGTCACCAATATCCCAAAACATGAACTCACTAGCAGTAGACCTGGCATTAACAATAGCTTTCCAGATACGAGAATCACCAACCTTCCATAAAACCTGAGAAGGGTGAGATAGAACACAATATTTCTGATGCATAAAAGAAGCCCATAGAGATGAATCCATTCTAAATTTAAACCAAAGTAGTGAAATAGAACACTATTTTTTATGCATAAAAGAGGCCCATAGAGATGAGCCCATTCTAAATTTAAACCAAAGTTTGCAAAAGCTTATTTCTACCGTATGTTTCAAGGCTTTAAAACCAAAACCGCCAGCATTTTTAGGCTTACGCAACCTTTGCCAAGATCCCCAAATCTTCTTAGCACCATTCCTCACCTCCCACCCAAAGGAATTTATTAAAAAACCTCTCCATGACCTCTATAGCACTTTTCTTAGGATTAAACACCTGCAAAGAATATAGAGGAATACTCTGTAGCACGCTAGAAAGCAAAGATATCATGCCCCCAATGGAAAGGAAACATTTCTCCAATTGTTAATTTTACGTTTGATTTTATCGATAACATCATCCATATGTATTTGTTTCCTCCTTCCCCTAATCAAATTAACCCCCAGGTATTTAAGAGGGAGAGAGGCATAATGATAACTTGTATAAGAGACCCTCCAATGAATAAGATGCTGCTTAACTTGTTTGCCAAAATACATCTCGCACTTGTCACAATTAAAGAGAAGACCCGAACAATTCTGAAAGTCATTTAAGAGCCCCATTAATTGTTTTAAAACAGGTTTAGAGGCATTAACAAAAATAATAACATCATCAGCATAAGTAATGTGAGAATCCACCATTTTCGCCTTATGAGAAAACTGTGTGTGAGGATGTATCAGATGGAAATGATTGAGCATTCTAGAAAGAAAATCAAAGGCTAATATGAAAATAATAGGGAAGAGAGTTCGAGTCAAAACGAGCCGAACACGAACAAACAAAGAATGGTTCGTGTTATTCGTGTTGGTTCGTGTTGCTCGTGTTCGGCTCTTTAACTTAGCGAACGAGCCGACGACGAGCTGCTCACGAGCACCACGCCTCGAACACGAGCTGTTCGCGAACAACGAGCCGTTTTGACAGCCCTAACAAGAATCTTGTCCAAAGATACGTCTCCATACTTTGTCGAGATCTTTATTGAGGTCTGTCAGAAATCGAAACATATGATCATTTTCAATAATTTTCTAGAAGAGAGCAAGGTCGATCGGAGATTCCCAAGTGTAGTCATTATACAGGTCCCATTCCGTCCTTATACAGGTCCCATTCCACCCATAATGCAACTAGATCATTGCACAACTAGGTCATGGTTTTCGATCCTTGTTTTGTCGCATGGTTTTTCTAGGATACCTCATAGAGTTTGTTGGAATTCGCTACATTTGAGTAGATATCATGAACTATCGTCTAGAAAGCACTAGCGAAAGGAAGAAACATATATGATCGGTCGATCGAAGTTTCTATGGAGTTGATCCGCCACGACATGAACATGAAATTTTCCACTTCCTAAGCTCCATATGTTGGGTCAGTCTTTAGAGGTTCATGAATCACACCAATGAGATGATCGAATTTCCCACGCCCTTTGATAAATAAGGACATAGATTTGGACCATTGGAGAAAGTAACTGTCGTTTAGTTCATGGATTTTAATCAAGAAGTTCATGTTGTTCTCTAGTCCTCTAGTCTACAAAGGAACAGAGGCCGGAATTGATCCTCCAGTGGAATCAAGAATATCTTTTGATGAGGGTTCAGTGTTGGAGGGGTCCGTCGTGACTCCAATTGAGCCAAACGACATGTTAGGTTGTCGAGACATCGTAAAGTTCTAGCTGTTGGAGAAATATGGCCTCTGGAAGGGTTCCTCTAGACCTGGCCGGCTGAAAGAAGGTTCGAGGAGATCAAGACAGAAACCTTGAAGCAGATGGCGACAAGGAGAGGGGATTTGGACTGAAGCTGATGCTGACCTGGCTGGCTGGATTGAAGTAGACGGTGAAGCAGGCGCTTAAGTTAGGAGCGGAGCGCATGGCCTAGATTAAACGCTTGGAGCAAGCCCTGAAGCAGGCGGCTTGGAGCAGACCTAGCTGGCTGAGGAGAATGGGTTTGGATTGGCCAGCTGGCGGCACGGAGAGGCCCGACAGTAGCTAGGTTGGGACCATGTCTCTAATACCATGTTAGAATAAAACGAGGGTGAATCTTATTGATGCGTGGAGGGGTATAAATACCCATTACAGGATCTACTAGTAATCAAACAAATAAAAACAAAATAAAGGATAAAAGGCAAGTGAATAAAAGTAAAGTCGAAACAATTAATACAAAATTCTGCAAATTAATATTCTAATATTCTAGTAATTCTAAATAACTCGCACCTCGTAACAAAAACTTTTGAGACATTCTCTACACCACAGATATAGATCTTCACATTTCGGTGACAACATATGATATTGCATAGAATTTACCTTCTATTATAGATTCAAGGAATTTCTCTGCTTTCAAAACTTCACCTCCTGCAGTAAATTAAGGGCATCATCAAGAAGGAAATAAACAAACAGAAAATAAATGCTACTGCTACAAAGAAACTGCAAGATGTTTAATCAAAAGCAAGTGCATTGCTAGAACTGCTTGAGAAGGCAAAGTTCTATAATTTAGCTATGGCAAAAAAGAAGGTTAGATCATTTACTCTGATTCAGTCATTTTAGACCAATGGGAATCAGTTTCTGAAATTAATAAATGCAAGAGGAAGAAAATAATTAGTAATTAGCAACTAATCCAGACCTACGTGTCATCAAATGAAAATACATAGCTCGAACAGTAGCTTTAATGCCTTGGCTACAAGAAAATAATCTATTAGTTTTAGTAAAGTAAATGAAATTTCTGAAGAATATACAAAAATAAGAAACTTTTCTTAACAACATGCACAAACAACAAAGCCAAACAGATGAAAGAAGTGCTGAAAAAAGAATAAATAGAATAGGAACAAGTGATCCTAAAAGTACTTCAACATTAGAGAAAACATAGAAGTTTGCATATTTTGTATAATATAGAACGGTTTTCTAAGGCAAGCAAACATAATGCCCCTAGGAAAGGGTAAATATTAAGTATATGTATGTGTGTGCACGTATTAAACTTTTTTTTAAAAAAAAAATTTCGGCAAGGAGTCCAACATGAGACCCAAACTTCTCTTAAAGAGAAGAAAACCGTATCATATCTGCCCCCTCCACCTCATCCTAGCGTGGCACCACCAATCTTGGTAGTGCTCCCCCTTGTTGAAGCCCAAACTGGCAAAATCTCAAATCCCCACTATCCTTACTCATTACAGGCCGCATTTCGATTTGACAATGATAGTATTCATAAAACTTCTTGCCTTGTGCATATTAACATAACGTTCTTAATTACAAAATTGGCATTTACTTGTGTTTCCTGAGCATTAATGTTTCATATGAATGCTGCGTTATGCAGTCTTAATTGCATGTTATCTCATTAATCATGCTCATTTGCACTCCTCAATAATATTTCTTCTTTCTCAACTCTTTATCATGGCCACATTGCATTTCCTCTTATGCAAAGTATATTTGATTGACTTTATTCATGCTTTCTGCTCGCAAGGCAGGCTTTCTCACTGTGCTATTCAATGTAGATTTCTCGAGTTCACACGCTGAAAAAAAGATATAGATTTTAAGATCCACTTACCTAATGTTTATATAATCTAACCAATATTATTTTTCATGAACCACGTCTTCCTAGTCTACCTCCTCATCCTTTAAGATATCATCACCTCTAACCAATATTATTTTTCATGAACCACGTCTTCCTAGTCTACCTCCTCATCCTTTAAGATATCATCACCTCTAACCAATATTATTTTTCATGAACCACGTCTTCCTAGTCTACCTCCTCATCCTTTAAGATATCATCACCACTTAGACATGAACTTTTCTCTGTGTTGGTAATATTGGTTCAATTGAAGAGCAGAAGTCAAAATCCGCACATTATACATTTGTTGGGTGAATCTTATCAACTAAAAAAGTAAGAAATTACGTATTATGACAAGATCTAATTTTGAAGCTTTACTAAAAGAGCCATGAACCATTTTGCATGTGAAATGATGAGGGAAAATACACTCTTAGGAAAGATGGAGTTTCCTACATTACAAACAGTAGAGGTTCTCTACTGTCATAAATGTTTTTCAATCACATCCTCAGAAACTGTGTTAGAACTAAATAGTTTAAGTTTAACTGTCATTTTATGAATGATATTATGCTTTCTCTAGTTCACAATAGAAGGCTAAAATTTTACAAAATTTCTCGGCCTATTAACTTTCTCTCGAATAAGTTGAAACTAAGGCTTTGTTTGGCGCAGCTACAAGGCTGCGGCGTGGCACCACGCCACAAAAAATTGGCCTTTGGGGCGGCAGTGCGCATGCGGCGGCCACGATATACCCCGAACGCGAAACAATATGATCAACCCGTGGTCAGGCTTCCTCTCTCGGCTTTTTACCCGATTTTACTCCCCTCGCCTCCGCAAACTCCCGTGAAAGAAGACGAAATGTGATCTACTCCCCTCGTCTCCTCTTCTCCGGGGGTTGGGTTGGCGTAGGTGTTATGTTTCAAGATATCATGACGATGTTGCTTGATCCCAAAGCGTTTAGGGATACTGTGGAGTTGTTCGTGGAGAGGTACAAGGACATGTGAATCTCTGTTGTGATTGGTAATGTAGTAATGTTGTTATATGTTGGTTAGATTTGGTTCCTCTGTTGGTTAAATTTGGCTTCTGTTTCTGTCTTAACTTTTTTGAAGTTTATAGCTCTTGAGCCTTCTTAAGAACCATCTTTTGTAATGAAGGAGGTTGTAAATTTGGTGCTCCGCAGTTAATTCCTTTCTTTCTATATGAAGTTCATCCTTTTCCTTATTTTTCTTTTTAGTACTTAGTTAAAGCTTCTTCTTGTTCTTCGTTTGACTTTGGGGGGTGATGCACGGTTGTTGTGTGTTGCTTTTGTAAATATTTTTCAATATTACAAAACACACACGACAACACTAAATTCAATCCCAATAAAAATAACTTTAGTAAAAATAATTTTATCTTTTAAAATCTTTAAATTTTGTTTTTCACACTAGGTCATCTTTTGTGTTTATCATAGATAGGTCCCTAAATTTTTTTGTATACTTACTTGTATGATCTAGTTAGTTAGAGGGGATGAATTTGGTATGAGTGTTCTGCTCACTCAGTTTGTAATCCAACTTTCAGATTAACATGTATGGAGCTATAGCTTAGCTCTTTCTTTTAATATATATATATATATATATATATATTTGTATTGTGTCAAATAGAAGCAATCTTATTTTTTATCCTTTTTCAAGTATGTAAAGAACACTGATTAATCCAGAGTTTAGTTTTTAATTTTATGGTTAAATTGGGAGGAAACCGGCTCTCACTCCAGAACTCACTTCTCCCTCGCTAGAAGGCTAAGAATCTCACATCAGTTTCCAATCAACTAAACCATATTGAAGATTTTAATCTGTCACATTAAATCTTTAATTCAAAATCTTCAATTCTGCGTTCAACAAAGTATATTTCCTTATTTATTTGCACTCAACCCCTTGGATTACATTCTCACCCTTGAAATTGAATGTGACTCTCACCATGCGAAATCATAGTCTTTCAGATCATATGTTTTTCAACACATTTTAATATTTCAATTGGTCAGATCGAAAAATAAATGAAGATGAAGTCCGAATCATCACAAATTATTGACATTAAAACCATATAAAGCAAAATCAATTCTTCACAAAACCATATCTCAGAGTATGGAGAAGTATAAAGAAAATTACTCATAATTCATGAGAAAGAAACAACAAAACACGGATTTCATATATAAAAACAAGTTTACAAAATAAAGAAATAAAAAACAACTTATATCGCACTCCTTCCCAAGCAAATCCCTAGAAGTTTCCTTTAATCGCTTTTTCTCTTTACAAACACTCTCAATTATCTCTTAGAAATGTAATGAAGAAGAAATCTCTCACTTTCTCTCTCCTCTTACAACCCTTAAAAGAAAATCTCCAAGTCTCTCACTCTATCTCACGCCTCTCTCTTCTCTCTCACGGACAATTGTTACTTGAGAAAATTTGTGGAAACAAGATATTTTGATTAAGGGTCTTAACTTGAGAAATTTAAGTTGTGTTCAACTTCAGTTGTACTTCTAGCATGAAGCCAGGGGTTTTGAGATGCAGAGGTGGAGAATATCACGTTTGAGGAAGAGGACAATGCAGCAGTGTACTAGTCTCAAGTGGGAGATTTTTTGTGTATTATGGAGCCTGGTCCACTTTGCTCCTACAGACAGTTTCTGTTTATATGACAGTTATTTGAATTTACTCAGGCGCCAAGTTACTTAAGTTTGCACTGTTTTGGGTTCTGGCGCTTCAAGCGCCGCTTCTCTGTATAATAGCGCTTATGGCGCTAGTTCTGACGCTTCAGACGCCAGCTCTCTATAAGTTAGTGTCAGTTATGGCGCCTCGGGCGCCATAATCACAAAGTTCTCTATTTTGACTCCAAATTTTCTCATTTTTGCTACTTTTGCTCCAAATGCCTAAAATTGATATACCCGTGTTTTTTTTCAGAAACTTGGCTAATCTGCTTCGATTCCATTTATTTTCATTGATTTGAATGATATGTATTGAAATGCTGCTTGATAATGGAGGCATGACTCTGTTGTTCTGTGTTAATTCATTAGTAATGCTTCACTATTCAAAGAAAAATCATTAGTTTATGGTTGTGGTTTTGTTTTAAACAGTTTTACTAAATAAGGACAGGATGGTCATTTTTCTATAAACAGTTGCCTCGCGGCAATTTTCTAGGGCAACGCAGCTGCAGCTGATAAGCTGAGAAGCTACAGCTGCGCCAAACAGAGCCTAACTCATATATACGATCCAACCTAAGTAGGAAGCTTCTTTGCTTTATTATATTAGCTCGCTAGCTAAAAATTCCATATGTTACAATCACATTCCCATCCATAATGCTTCATAATCCCATCTAACAAGAATAAACCAAACACGTGCCTTCCTTGCCCAGATGGAATACATTCCAAAGGGCTATAATGATATTTGCACAAATGCTCCACCTGTAAGAGAAAAATCACAGAATTGTAGTCTTTATATCTTCAATGCCGACTAATAGATGAAACAACACTCACAATCATAAGATTTAATAGGCATCTAGTTAAATATATTATTCATGTTGTAATAAGTAAAAGAGACATTGTCAAAAGAATACTTGGTGTGTGTTGTTTATGTGTCACATAATTCTAACTTAGAGAATTTATGCTCCTACATGGAGAAAGTTAAAATAATAATAACTAAAATATATGGGGCTAAAGAATTAGTAAAACAGAAACCAAACTTTATTCATTTGATAAATATCAATCGAGATTGCTAGAAATGTTAATGCTGGTCGAATTGAGTCAAGGTTGAGTCAAAAAATCATTTGATATTTTGATCCAAAAAGTGCATCAACCACTGACCTCCTCATATGCCCATCAAAGGGGATATTATCACTAGCTATGATTGCTAGTCAAGAAGAAGCACCAACTAGTCCCAAAATGAGCAACACAAATGAAATTTTGGATCGCAATTTCCTAGAAACCTATTCTTAAGGCCTGTAAACTGTCAACTAAGTTCATACATAAGACAATCTGAGCTTTCATTTCATTCTAAACATTCTGGTTTTATTTTAGGTTAGCTTTTGGGTCTACCAGATAATCTAGAAGAGAAAAACTTTGGGAGGCAGCTCACTTGGCCAAATCGAGGTTTCCTTATGGGAAAACTCCATTTAAGAGGCTCTCGCTTAGTTTAGTTGATAGTGTAGAGAATGCTACTTCGAGCAATAGATATTTCCTCTCCGAGAAAAACAAAGCATGTATAGTACATGAAAATATCATCAAATAATTATATATAATATAGGATCGTTCAAGTAATGCCCCACATTGCATAATTTGAACGGATCTAAGAAGTCATAGAATTTTTATTGGTGAATTAATTTATCAAAACCATTCACTTGCAATAAGTCGATACATTAACAATATCATTGGGAATAATATAATGTAGATACGGTAGATATGAGGCTTGAAGTATCTACACTGCTTACAACACTTCATGCTCCTTGACATAAGGTTAATCCATGAAAAAAAAAGTGATGTAGGATGCCTTAGGTTCTAGGTTCACTAATTGATGTGGAAAAATGATGTGAAATTTGTGAAAGATGACAAAGAATGAAAGAAAATGTCAAGGTTAGATGGTTGGCCTTCTCCGCATGTTGTTTGAAAGTATAAATCAAATTTATTTTTATTTTTAAATTGTAGTTTTAGATTATTTATTAGTTACTATTTTTATTTCAATAACATGCTTAAAAAGTTATCAGATGAATGAGTAGTGGAGAAAAAAAAACCTGCAAAAGTGTTGGCCCTGCAAGATGGCGCTTATTGTATGAGAAATCAAGTTTGAGTCGAGCCAATTATGGATGAATCATGGGAGCTGAAGTTAAATCAAGTGGTCAACCTTATGGAACTTATAATTTCCGGCTTCTTGTTTGAGTTATGGCTTCTTGTGGGCTCCAAAAATTTGTGTCCAGCTCTTCTATGAGAGATTCTTTTGAGTCAACTTTTAAGAAGGCAGATTGGATATTAAATAAGACAAATGCCACCCAAAGATTTCAGACTCATTTTATGAGGACTTTGTAATCAATTTTAAAGCTTCCATTAGTTGCAAGTCCTATGGTTAATTATCCCTTCCACTCATGTGAGAGAACTTATGATTAAAACTACCAGGCTTTGATTGAAGAATGAAAAAAACTAACTGGGAAAATCCAAAAGTAAAGTTAAGGTGTTATTGGTAAATAAAATCCACCAACGTAATTAAAATACCAGAGAACACGTCCTGTTCTCAACGGCACCAATATCATATGCATGTTACACTTAGCTAATAAACTAGAAATTTCATAGAAAAAACTAAAACAAGATCAAAGCACATAATTTTTGTCTTTCTAATGAATAGAGACTTCAAGATTGCATAAAAAACATTTTTCCGCTGATTTTTTTGTAGTTAATCTTGAAGCTGCTCAAGTAAAAGAACATCTTTCGCATTAACATTGAAACTTAAATCTGCTATATAATATTTGAGGCCCTTAACAGTCCATGTATCATTCATGTTTTGAATATTTCTGTCACAAGGCTGCATTTCAGAATAATGCTCGATGAATATCAAAATAATGACTCCAAAATTTCAATGGCAATAAATAAGTAAATAAAACTTCGATTTTCTTGGCATATATTTTATAATAATAAGGTCATACAAAAAGAGCCATCTGCTTAGATATTACATTTCATTTAAGACCTGCCTAATATTTAGAAAATTTCAACAAGTATTCTCACCTTTGTATGCATAACTCCGCTTGCCAAGATATTTGGAAGCATAAAGCTGCAGCACCTTTTGCAACATAGCCGCAAGACCTGGCTTATCTCCATCTTCTGTAGCCTTGAGTACAATGTGAGGAACAAAAATATTTTTCAATTACACTAAAAGAAAGAGAAAAACAAAAGGATGTTGGTGTCAGATTAAAAGGTAAAACCGTCGGAAAAAGAAAGTTGGAAGTTGATGCCAGATGCAAACAATTTAAACCATAGCATTTACCATTGAAAATAAATTAAAAATAAAAAAAATAACACACCCAATCCATGCTTGTAAATCCGTATATGGATCAAAATAATTTTCACAAAAATAATAAACTGAACCTCAATTCAATTCATTTGAAGGAGGAATCAAATAGTGATAACAACATTGGATTCTCTAAACATTGACTCCATCACAGCTTTCAATGAATGTCATCATCTTAAGCAAATTTTATGTCGATGAACAAAACACACCACTACCGTTTCCTAGACAAGCGCCCATTGTAGCCTGTCTATTATGGTTGCTACAGCCATTATTACTGTTTTTTGAATTGTATTGTCATTGCCGTCAGGTTCCCCATAACCAATATTCTTCTTAGTCAGTAATAACTAAAATTGTAGGGAGCACGTCTGATTTTTCACAAGTAATGAAAGCTGATCATCTAAGCGAGCACCTATAGTTTATCTTTTTGGATTTTCACATGAAAAAGCTAGTCCCTTGATTTGCTTCATTTGTCCAATTTAGTTGGTGATATTTAAAAATTATTAAGTGATCTAAATATCAAACCTTACACTCCCCACAAAGTTATGGTTAAAAATGTTATCAGTGCACTAATAGAAATGCATGCAGCATATAATTTTCAGGTGATCAAACTTTTTTATAAATTAAGTTGAAGAGATAAAAATCAATGCGAGTAGTGAACTTGACCGCACTTACTTGTCGCAATTGTGCATTAACCTCAGCAAGGAATCCTTCATCTAGTTGTCCCTCTCGTTCCCTTTTCTGTACTTCCTGCTTGGCAAACATTAGAAAAAAGGCATCATTATGAAGCAGCTATGACGAATTGGCTCGTTCAGAAGAGAAGCTTTCAACTGAAAAGCCATGAAAAACAATCTGTGAACCAGAATGTTCAAAAGTACTAAATTCAAAATTTTTGGGGTAAATCAAAAAGCATTAGACAAAAACGTTGCAAACTAATTTAGACATGATGATGCAAGCTTAGGGAACAAACATCAAAAATAACCACAAAACAGTTTTTAGCCTGAGTAGCAAAATTAAATGTTTTATTTATTTATTTATTTATTTATTTTTCCTGTAATGCTTGTATCAGAAGGATAAGAAATTATAGAAGAGTAATTTCTGCCTCATGCAATCTGCAAAAAAAGGTTTTTCCATGGCCAAGGGTTCAAATGACATCAGTATACATAATCACGAGAAATTAGCAACTGTAAAATAACTTCAAACTATTAAGTTAAATAAATTTAAAAAATGATTCTGAAATGTTGATTGTATGACTTAAATTGTTTCAGCATTTAATATAGCTATTAATTTGCATATTTCATCAATGAAGTTCTGCAGTTATTAATGTCAAAATTATACAATGAGAGTAATTTTCTAGAGTTGGATTGAGCATCATGTCAGAATTCAAAACTTGACAAGGCCTTCGTTGAAACTAGAGTAAATATAACAATATGACGAATGAAAATATAATTGTGTAAAATTTATAAAGTTGACTCCGCTTTATAACGGTGTCAAAAACTTGATGTGATATTTTATGAAGAAATGAGTTTTTAGTAAAATGAGATGAGATAACTGGTTTAAATATGTATTGTGCCAAATATGAGCAATTTTAATTCTCTACCCTGATTCAGTGTTATAGAAATGAGTTTTTAGTAAAATGAGATGAGATAACTGGTTTAAATATGTATTGTGCCAAATATGAGCAATTTTAATTCTCTACCCTGATTCAGTGTTATAGAAATGAGTTTTTAGTAAAATGAGATGAGATAACTGGTTTAAATATGTATTGTGCCAAATATGAGCAATTTTAATTCTCTACCCTGATTCAGTGTTATAGAAATGAGTTTTTAGTAAAATGAGATGAGATAACTGGTTTAAATATGTATTGTGCCAAATATGAGTAATTTTAATTCTCTACTATGATTCAGTGTTATAGAAAATTATTGACTAATCTTAGGTTTAGTCCTTAAATTCGTGGTTAGGCTAGGAGAATACTGGCTCCCTCTTCTCACTTTCATTCTCCTGAAGGCTAACTCTCGTTTTAGTTTTTAAACACTAAGATCAAATTGGGGATTTTTAGTCTGTCGCCCTACGTCATTCTAGAAATCTCTAATTCTATACCCAACAATATACATTTTCCTATTTATTTGCACTTAATTCCATGAACGAAATACTCCTTCATGAACTTAAATATGATTCTCACTCTGTTGTAGACATCATACTCTATTTCCCGGATCATATGTTTCACAACATATTTTAACAATTCAATTGGCCGGATCGAAAAGTAAAAACTAAGAGCGGAGTTGAAAAACCGTCACAATTTATTTTATATTTTAATATTGGCACATCCAAATTATCTCTTCATTTCTCTATATCTCAGAGTAGCGAGAAAGAAAAAGAAAACTACTCAGACTTCATGAGAAAGAAACAACAAAACACAAATTTCATATATAAAAGAAAGTTCATACAGCAATAACAAACAAACAACATTTATCTGAAGCTCTTTCTCAAAGCAAATCCTTTGTAGTCTCTTTTAGGAAATGTAGGAAGAAGAAATCTCACTTTTCTCCCTCTCCAACACTTCTTAGAAAAGAATTCACACTTAAACTCACCACACAAACTCAAAACTATAAAGAAAATAACTAACTAATAGCGTAGAAGAGATGCGAAGGGGCGATGGATAGCTGAGGGGTGAAGGAAGCAAAGGGCAAGGAAGGCCTAGGAAGGATGCCAAAGGAAGCCGAAGGGAGGGCTCTTTTCTGATCAATTTAGGCTCTAAATAGAGCCTAGGGTCGGTTCTCTAATAGGTGCATCCAAAAACTCTTCAAAAAGTGTCCAAATTCGTCGAATCTTCTAGAAACAGGGTCTGCACCGGCACTGACGCCGTCGGCGCCCATTCTGGCGTCGTCAACGCCAGAGGCCATCTAATTAAATCCGCCTTCTCTGTCGAATCTTCTAGAAACAAGGTCTGCTCCCATTCTGGCGGCGAATAATTTTTCAAAAATTCTATTTTGACTCCAAATTTCATTTTTTTTTTGCTTCATTTTTGCTCCAAGTCCTAAAAATCAACAACCTACAACAAAACATAAAAATTATCTTCCATTAAAGTGTAATATTACCAAAAATGAGTATAAAATATGGGTGTAAAAATGCATATATTTTTTGTGTATCACAATATAAAAGCCTTCAGCAATCCAAATGATCAAATTCAAAAATGCAAGGAAAATGTGTTATTAAAATTTTCTGCAAGACCAAGGCAAGATAAAGAAGGCCATGCGTATATGACATTTTTTCTCTAGAAAAATGGTGAATCAGCACTCTGTTTGATATCAGCATGCCATGCATTTAATTGTAAAAATTGCTCTAAACCTGAATTTATTGAAAAAAAATTCATTTTGTCAAAGACTAAACTCCTATTGACATAAAAAAAGAGTAAAGTGTCAAAATAGTCTCGTGACTATTTATATGGGGCAATTTTAGTCTCAGAATCTATAAAAGTATCAAATTAGTTCCCCAACTCTTTGGATATAGGCTGAAATTGTCCCTGGGAAGGATCATTTTAGCTTTCATTAAAAAATTTGGGGACTAAATTGTCACTTTTATAGACTCAGACTATATAAGTAATTTCATGTTAGAAAATCGATAAAATTGCATTTAACCTTTCCCAAAGTAATTTCATTTATATATATGCATCAAAGCTGCAGTTTCCAATATTTTTTTTTTTCTCAGCATACTTCTTCCATTAACTTCAGTACTTCTGGATCTCGAGGAGGCCAAGAAACCTCTTGCACTTCATCAACTACGGGTTTTAGGATAGCCTTCAAAATATCTGTTGCAGACTCAATCTTCTCCTGTGTAAAATAAGTAGCAAAATTAGATTGTAAGCATTGAGCTTTACAAATCCTATCTGGCCACTGCAAGCAGCCAAAAAATGTTTTAATTTTTTACATTTATACCACCCAAATATTTCGTATCAGATAAAAAAATGCTACTATTTTAAATTCAAAAAGCGAAATATACCTTTTTCATGCATAGGTAAGTTCGCATGTATGTAAAAATTGAACTCTTGCTATTAGATATGCAAATACATAAAAATTGAGTGGCATGTATGTAAAGTCTTCCAAAACGAAATAGTGCCAGTGCTGCTGTGACTGACGAGCTCATCTTGCATACCACAAAATTACAAGTTTTTAATAGTCATGCCACGCATAGGACCAAAGAGTTGGACCAAAGAGTAAAGTTCACTAAATTGATCCTAATCAATTTGGAGGGAAATATCACGTTTTGGAAATATCTAGAGATGATATATCAGTAAATCCAAAGAGTAAAGTTTCAAAGGCATCAAAGATTGAAATCTAATAGCGCAGTACACAAATTTGCGCCATTGACTGTTAGTACTGCATTAGATCTAAGTTAGATGTCAGCCGGAAATGAGACATGTAGTTCCAGCTTTACCAAAATCTACAAAACTAGGCACATCCGAATGTGTGTTGATAGCCGGTTTGTTAACAAAATTACTATTATGTATTCCTACCCTTCAATTGGGTGATATGTTGGATTTTATCTCAAGGGCATTTTTGTCCTTAAATTCATTACAAAAATGTAATTATCACCAAATCGAGATTCAATCAACAGATGGAAGAGGCTTTGCTCCAACGATTCTCTCTCTCACTTCATCCAATTCCCGAGTTAGTCTTGTTAAGGAATTTAATGGTTCTTTTCTACTCGATGAGGGATTTGAACATCGCAACATCATGTGAACATTACACGTCTCAAACATATCCAATTATAGCCAATAATTTGGCAGGATATTGCAATATTAGGCGACACTTAGCTCTCCTTGACAAAGGTCATGAAGCTTGGTTTCGATCTCAAACAATTCTACAGTATTCTCAGTGCTGGAATGACTCTCTTGCAGCTCACAGATTTCTTTGACAATTTTATAGAGTAAAAAATTTTCCCTTTCATTTATCATTAAGTTGACTAGCCAAGACATAACCATATGGTATTGATTCTTCCATGCACGATGATTGGGGCCAGTGATCTCAAGAGTTGTGCCTTCTCCCGTGAGATGATCCTTTTTCCTTTACCACAAATGCGCATAAATTACGGAATGGGACCATTGAAGGAAGTTCTGACCAATGAATTTATGATTTGTGATAAAGAGAGAGTTCAAGAGTCATCTGAGCAAAATTCATGGTCTTTGATTCAGGATTTATCCAAAACAATACAACACAATATTTTACATAGATTTCATTAGCACAATCTTGTAATTGTTAATGTTATTTTGCTTTGCCTGCACCTTGACACCCTCTTACACTCCACTAATCAATAAGATCTGGTCCATATTATAAATTCACATCCTAAGCTAACCCTCCAACATTATGTCTAACAATTTATCTCACATGAAATTGATTCCCTAAACTGATCTTTCAAATTAACCCAACCTGGGCCAATCTGGACTAATCTTGAAAGTCATTCAATCTAAACCTTCTAAATCCCTCACCTTTCAAACACAAACTCCAGAAAATATCTGTAGAAATTAAGCTAGAGATCCATAGTCATTAATATTTATCACTCTTACTGAAAGGCAACCCGCCATCATCACTACGCTTTTAGTACGATCCCAAACATGGTTACCTTAAAATATGGTTTTTTTTTCCTTGAGTTGACGATAGTGGAATTCACATGTAATGCACTTTCCAATTTGCAAGGAAATATTCTAGGTAAAAAGACACCACTTGTCAAATAGTTTATATTGGACTGTAGAAAATCTTATTTACCTTCATTATGACCAATGGTTCCCATATTTAAGTCATAGAGATGGCTTCACTAAAATGTAGAATAAAGCTGCACAGATGAACCTGTCCCTATATCCCGCATTGGCAGAGTTTCATCCACTGTGCACGCCCCCTTGTATTAAGATAAACTCGTTAAAAATCATGTCAACTTACCAATTCTTATAGCTATAGAAAAGAAAAAAAAAACCGTTAGGCATATACGCGAACCAGTCCCGCACTATCCAACCAGACAGGCGGACCCATCGTTTCCACGAGATGGAGTCAGGTCACTTCCGCGAAAAAAAGCCGGATCGCTTCCGCAAAAAAAAGCTAAGCGTGAGTGACTGGATGCTGCGACCGAAAAAGGCGGGGAGCAAAGAGGGTCCCCGAGGGCCTTAAACACCTATTCAAAGTTCAAAGAGGATAAATTAAAGGAGTTTGGAGGAAAGGTTTGAAAGGATAGTTTTTGAAATGTTGTGAGAGGATTCCATTAAATTGAGTAACCTAGAGTTCGTTTCTTTATGCATGTTTTTATTAGCTGCTGGTTTTCCTTCTTCTTATGGTGTTCCTAGTGACTTTAAGAGTTGTGGGAGAGCCGATCTACCTCTCAAATAGCAAATCACCCTTGTATCTTGCTCGTAAGAGCAGCACTTATTTGAATAATTTCCATGAATCCATTGTCGTTTCATCGTTGCTACTTGCTAATTTTGGTTCTGGATTGTATCAAATTGGTATCAGAGCATAGATCTTGGTGGGATGGAGCAAAGAAAGTAATTGTGTTAGAAGGAGAGGTGGGGCAAATCATATCAGGAATGAAAGAGAAGTTCGCCATCAAGAATGACAGATTTTCTTCAATTGAAAGTCAAATGGAGGATGAATTTGAGAGCATAGGACAAATGCGAAAGACAATGAAAAAGTTTGTGGAGATGCAAGCCGAGACTGTGCCAACCGCTCCAGTTACAAATTCTAACCAAGGATTAATCACGGAATCCTTGGCTAGGTTAAAAGGGAAGAAGATCGAGCGAGAAGACAACAAAGAAGACTTCATCTATGTACAAGAGCGTCCCCCTAAGGCTAGGAGAGGAGGGGGAGTGGATACTTTCGATGGAGGGGTATGGGTTGAAAATTGGAGAGATGGTGTAAGAGGCAAGGAAGAGGACGATAGAGGAAAGAGGGATTAGAGAGAGGGATATGCCTTTGACCGAAAGAAGGAGTTCCACCCTAGACACATGTGGGGAAATATCAGAAGAAGAGGAGGTTGGGGTGAAGATTTGTACACTTCGGCTCGGCACCTTCCTTTGGTTCGTGCTTGCACGGTCCGTTTCTCTGCAAATCTCAAATTCGAACCTTTGCTCACCCGTGGGCCTTCCAGGATCACTTTTGGAGCTCGCAACACTGAGTTTGATTCCCAGTTGATCCTTACTAATCTATATGAAGTTAGGTTAGCTACTTCCCTCAAAAGAGGTAGAAAACTGAAGATGCAAATCTTTGAAGGAGATGATGCACATGGGCATGCACATGGATGGGTGTATCGGGTGGAGCGATACTTTGCAATCAACAGTTCACTGAGGAAGAGAACCTCGGCTTTAGCGTGGTTCCCGTGGATGGAGGCAAGGTATTCGATTCACTAATAAGAGGAGTTTATGGGTCCGTTTGGAGCAGCTTATTAGGAGCAACGACGTTTTGAAAACGCACCAAACCTATTTGGATAAACTGCATTTTGGAAACATATGCGTTCTCAAAACGCTGAAAACAAGGTGGCAACTCTCTGGCTACAGTCTGGCTTTTCCAAAAAAAAATAAAAATTTGTAATAGTCACTGCACCTAGCTTATCAGCATATTATTCAATAAGTTGGAACTACCCCAAACAGACCCTAAGTATTGCTTACTGGAGCGTTTTTGAGTCATTTGAGAAGGAGAGCTAAGCGAGCAATTACAAGATGAGGGAATGGATATGGAATGCCTGGAATGCCGAGAGAGGTTTGAGCTCTTATCAGGGAGGTTGAGGGGGATTTCTGCAGCAGAACTGGAAGTGATTTTCTTGAAAGGCCTAAAACCCGACATAAGAGCAATCATCTGCCCCTTGAGACCGAGTGGATTGAGGGAATACTGGAGCTCACCCAGATAATGGAAGATAAGAAACAGGTGCAGAAGATCGGCAAATGTGGCAACACCGAAGGATTCTACAAGAGCACCGAGACAACTACGACGTCGAAAACCCAAACAGTGTCATTTTAGAAGATTGCGCTGAAAGAGAAGAGTATAGGACCCCGACCTGGGGGTAATTTCAAGTGCCTCAGAGATGCATAAGCGTGGGATCGCTGTGACGAGAAATGCCTCACGACACCATTGCAAGGAGCACGCCCTCCAGTTTCCTTTAGTTCTAGAGGAGGATATAGAGAGTGAGGAATTAGAAGAGGAAGCAGTGGAAGAGCATCTGCTTTTGGATGTGGCGGAGGTGTCCCTCAATTTAGTGGTGGGATTTACCCCGAATCTCGCCATGAAGGTGAAGGGATGGATCAAAGAATAACCAATTGTCGTGTTGGTGGATAGAGGGGCCACACACAACTTTATCTCAAATCAAGTTGTGGAGAAACCATGGTTGAAACTAGTGATCACAGGAAGCTTCGGCGTAAGGTTGAGAAAAATCAGGGAATTTGCAAGGGGTTGGTTTAGACACTACATGGCCTACAGGTGGTGGAAGACTTCTATCCTCTAGATTTGGGCAGCACAGATGTAATTTTGGGGAAGAAGAGGTAGCGAACACTCGGGAGATGAAAGTGGATTGGAAATCCTAGATGATGGAATTCCAAGTGGAGGGTAGGAAGGTGATGCTAAGAGGAGATTCTAGCTTATGCAAAACCATAGTGCCGCTCAAAACCATGGTCAAGTCGATTCGGGAAGCAGGACTGGGCTACTTGGTGGAGTTGCATAGCATTGAAAAGATTCAAGATTCAGAGTTAACAGATTTTCTGAAATGGATCCAACAGCTCTTACAGCAGTTTACAGATGTCTTCCAACAGCCAAACATGTTACCTCCTCCGACGGAACACGAGCACTCTATTACATTGAAGGAGTGTGTTTCTCCAATCAGTGTCAGACCATATAAGTGCCCCAAGATCCAGAATTATGAGATAGAGAAATTGATACGAGAGATGCTCGAGGCTGGGATTGTCATGCATAGTGTGAGTCATTTTTCCAGTTTCGTCTTATTGGTGAAACAAAGATAGTAGTTGGAGATTCTGCATGAATTACCGAACTTTGAACACGAAAATGATGTTAGACAAGTTTCTTATTCCTATGATTGATGAGTTATTGGATGAGTTTTATGGGACAGCCATTTTTCAAAAATTAATCTTAAACCAGGGTACCACTGAATCATGAAGAATCCAACATATATACAAAAGACAACAATCAGGATACATGAAGGGCATTATGAGTTCATAATGATGTCATTCAGCTTCACCAACGCCCCAGTAACATTTCAATCCCTCATACATAGAGTTTTTCAACCTTTTCTCCGGAAATTCATCCTGATTTTCTTTGATAGCATTTCGGTCTGTAGTCATACAGAGACAGAGCATGTGACGCACATCAGAATGTTCCTGTAGATGTTGAGGGAGCACCAGTTGTATGCCAACTTGAAGAAATGTCCTTTTGCACGGTTGCAAGTGGAGTACCTAGGACAAGTGGTGACCAAAATAGAGGTAGTAGTGGATCGGTCCAAGATCGGGGCTATGGTTGATTGAACCATACTAAGGAATATGAAAGAGTTGAGAGGATTCCGGCTACTACCGTAAGTGAGAAAATATGACATGATAGGATGGCCACTGACAGAGTAGTTGAAGAAAAACAATTTCAAATGGAGGGAAGCAGCGACACAGGCTTTAGAACATTTGAAGAGGGCCATGACTAGCATCTGATAAGCACTTTCAAATTTCAATAAACCATTTGTGGTGAAAACAGATACGTTAGGGTACCGATTTGGAGAAGAACTCATGTAGGATCACCATTTGATTGCCTACTTCAGCCAGGTTTATATAATCAGAGCGAGGTTAAAGTCAGCAAATGAACGAGAATTGATGAAGATTGTCTTGGTCATTCAGAAGTGGAAACCCTACTTGTTGGGACAACATTTTCTGGTCATGATAGATAAGAGGAGTTTAAAGTATCTTTTGGAGCAGCGGATAGTGACTAAGGAGCAACAAAGATGACAATCCAAGCTAATGGGCCATGATTCGAGATTCAGTATCGATTAGGATTGGAGAATAAGGTGGAGGAACCACAATTTATGGCCCTATCGGTACCTTTGATCCAAGATTGGGAAGCCTTTAGACAAAAAAGAGACGATGATGATAAGCTGGGAAAGATAAGAATCGAGATACTACAGGATCCGAACACTCATCCAGGATATGCATTGAGGGGACAACAACTGCTCCATCAAAAGCGATTTGTGTTACTCAAGTCGTCAGAGTATATTCACAGATTATTACAAGAGTTTCATGATAGTGTGATTGGGGGACACTCAGGGGTGCAAAAAACCTATAGTCGTCTGAAGGTAGAGCTTTATTGGGCGTGGAAGACATTGTGGCAAAATGTGATGTGTGTCAGCGGCACAAATACTTGACCACGACACCAAGAGATTGCTAGAGTCATTGGCATTACAACAACAACAACAAAGCCTTAATCCCACTACGTGGGGTCGGCTACAAGAATCTTTTTTCTCCACTGCGTCCTATTTAGTGTCATATTTTAATTTAGTTCTAGTAAATTAAGATCATTTTTAATACAATAAGCCCAAACATCTACTCTCCTAATTGACGTTTAATGTGACCTAACCATCTAAAGACGACTTTCACTATTTTTATCTGTCACTGGAGATACACCAACCCTATCACGGATATATTCATTTTGCATTTTGTCTCTAAGTGTAAAGCCACTCATCCACCTAATCATTCTCATCTCGGCAACAACAAATTTAGTATTATGTTTCTCTTTTAAAGGCCAACATTCAGCTCCATCGAGCATTGCATTTCTCACCACCATGTTATAAAATTTTCCTTTCAGTCTAAACGATACATTTTCTATCCCACAAAAGGCCCGAAGCATTCCTCCACTTCAACCAACCAACTTGAATTCTACTATTAACACCCCATCTATATCACCATCGATTTAAACAACAGACCCGAGATATCTAAATCGTTCACACCTTTTAATAATTTGAACAACTAAAGTTACACTTCTGTCACTAGAGCTACTACTACTAAAATTACATTCCATGTATTAAGTTTTAGTTCTACTCAAATGAAGTTCTTTAGACTCCAATATAGACCTCAATAATTCAAGTTTTTCCTGGGTTTTTTCTCTCGTTTTATTCACGAGAAAAATATCATCAGCAAAAAGCATACACCAAGGTACATCCTCCTGTAGATGTCT
>NW_018165112.1:304991-306589 GCF_001263595.1 Phalaenopsis equestris | reverse complement strand
GACACATCAACTTAATTCCTCTATAATTTGCACACTCTTGTGCATCCCCTTTATTCTTAAAAATGGGGACCAAAATACTCTTCCTCCACTCCTCAGGCATCTTTTTAGTTTTTAAAATAATATTAAAGAGTTTAGTAAGCTAAGAAACTCCCAAATCTTCTAAATATTTCTACACTTCAATTGGGATATCATCAGGCCCTACAAATTTTCCACCCTTGGTTTTCTTTAAAGCCTCCTCAACTTCTTTTTTACTAATGCGACGATAAAAATGAAACGTTTTATTATTATTCAAAATATTAAGATCACTAAGGTCGATCGTACTTTCAGAAACTTCATTAAAAAATGTATCAAAGTAACTCACCCACCTATGTTGAATATCTTTTTCTAAGAAAAGTATTTTTTTTTCATCTTTAATGCACTTTACTTGAGTTAAATTTTTACTTTTCTTTTTTCTTTGTTTGGCTAGTTTATACATATATTTTTAACTCTCTTTAGTATCTAATCTATTATAAAGATCATTAAAAACAAAATTTTTAGCGTCAAAGATTATTCTTTTAGACTCTCTGCGGGCCATTTGATATTTTTCTCAGATCTCTAACATTTTACATTTAAACCAATTTTTATAACATATTTTCATATATTTTACCCTTTTTTGCACAATATTACTCCACCACCAACTATTTTTATTTATAGAAACTTTTTCTTTTCATTCTCCAAATACAACTTTTACCATTTGTTTAATAGTTTTTATTAATTTATCCCACATAGAATTTATTTTATCGTGAACATCCCAAATTTTAAAATCTTAAATTTTACTCATAAAAATAATTTTATATGTGTCTTTTAGAAACCCTCAATTAATATTCTTTATGTTATGACACTTAATCTTAAAATCAAGAACTAATAAACGATGTTGGATACTTAAATTTTCACTTAGAATGACCTTACAATCTTTACAATCGCAACGATCTCTTCTTCTCATAAGAAAATAATCGATTTGTGTTTTATTAGATCCACTCTTATAAGTAATAAGATGCTCATCTCTTTTCTTGAATAAAGTATTAATAATAACAAAATCATACGCTAAAGCAAAATATAAAATAGCTCTACTTCTTCATTAGTTACTCCAAAATCGTAGCCATCATGAGTACTTCTTAAGTCTTCTACCACTCTACCGACATGTCCATTTAAATCACTTCCAATAAAAATTCTTTCTTCAAGAGGTATCATTTGTATTAAGTCTTCTAAGTCATTCTAAAATTTATCTTTAGACCCTGTATCTAAACCTGCTTGAGGAGTATAAGCACTTAAAATATTAAAAATCTTAGTATCAATGATAATCTTAAGGGTTATAATTTTATCTCCAACTCTACTAATTTTTATAACATTATCTTTCAAACTCTTATCTATAATTACACCTACATCATTTCTAGTGCAACTCTTACCAGAATACCAAAGTTTAAAACCTAAATTATCAATCTCCTTAGCCTTTTCTCCAACCCACTTAGTTTCTTGAATACATAAGATATTAATTTTCCTATGAATCATAATATCAACTAATTCCATTAATTTACCATTGAGAGTACTTATATTCCAAG
>NW_018165112.1:299599-304847 GCF_001263595.1 Phalaenopsis equestris | reverse complement strand
CCGTAATGTGGGAACCCTTGCTTATTTAACACTCCCCCCGGGCGCCGGTGTAGCGGCCCCTGCACACTTTTCATTGTACTCAGGCTATACAGTGCGTCGCTTCCAGGGGCGCCTTAGCACTTACATAAAGATCAAAAGGATTCATATCATGATTTTTTCGACAAGTTTTACGCTGGCTGTCGAAATGGTTGTCGACTACCTAACGCAACCCTCGCATCCGGGCTTGGGACCTGCAACGACAGTGCTAGAGCCATTGGCATTGCCAGGGAAAATTTGGAAAGAAGTGACGACGGATTTTATCGAGAGATTTCCACAGTCAGAAAGGGTTCATAGCGAGTATGGAGGTCGATGATCGCCTAAGTGCACACATTTCATTCTCGCGCGATATCCCTACACTACGGTCTCAGTCGTAGCGATGTTTATTCAAAAAGTGGTCTGTTTGCACGGGGTGCTGGAATTGATTAAATTGGATAGGGATAAGGTGTTCCTCAGTCACTTCTGGAAATAGTTATTCAAGTTACAAGAGACAGTCCTTGAAAGAAACACCAGATATCATCCCTAGACCGATAGATAGACGTAAGTGGTCAACATGATTGTAGATACATACCTACGTTGTTTTGTATCTGATACACCGAAGCTATGGGCTAAGTGGATTGCATGAGCCGAATATTGGTATAATACTTTGTATCACACCTCAGCACAAACAACTCCTATCAAGATAATGTATGGGTGAAATCCACCTCACTTAATACATTATGGGCATAGAACCACACCAGTATCCAACGTTGATCAGTACTTGGAGGAGAGGGATGTGATACTAGCAGATCTCAAGGGGCATTCACTTATAGCTCAACAAATCATGAAGAGGAAGGCAAACGAACGTAATAGAGAGGTGTCATTTGAACTAGGAGGATAAGAGAGAAGTTGTTACCACAATATTTTGGACCTTATGAGATGATGGAACGCATCGGAGCAGTCGCCAACCGTTTGAATTTGCTGTCATCATCCACATTACACCCGATCTTCCAAGTGTGATTAGAGATCATAAACCCTCACCTACACTACTGCCGACGCTAACAGAGGATTTGGAGGTGATCATGGAGTCGTTCGAGATCGAAAGAGTGCGTCGAGGAGTAAGAGGAGCAAAGGAAGTTTTGGTCAAGTGGAAAGAGCAACCAAACTACGAAGCAACGTGGGAGCTCTACGAGGTGATCCACAAGCAATTTTCATCCTTCCGCCATGAGAACAAAGTACTTCTTTGGGATGGGAGTCATGTTATGCTTATATGTGAACCGTTCCAGAAGAGACCAGTCGAGCACTATCAAACCGGCCAGGTGGGCCAGTCATTTCCGTGAGATGGAGTCGGGTTGCTTCCGCTAGAAGGAGCCTAACGCAAGTGGCTGGATGCTGCGACCGAAAAAGGCAGGGAGCAAAGAGGTCCCAAAGGGGCCTTAATCACTTATTCAAAGAGGAGAAATTAAAGGAATTAGGAGGGAAGGTTTAAAAGAAAGTTTTTGAAATGTTGTGAGAGGATTCTATTAAAGAGAGTAACATAGGGTTTGTTTCTTAATGTATATTTTTGTTGGTTACTGGTTTTCTTTCTTCTTGTGGCGATCCTAGCGACTTCTAGGGTTGTGGGAGAGCCGATCTACCTCTCGAATAGTAGATTATCCATGTATCTAGCTTGCTTTCATTTGTATTTCATAAGGGCGGCCCTTATTTGAATTATTTCCATCAATCTATCGTCGTTTCATCGTGGTTGCTGGCTGACATTTGTTCCGAAGCGTATCTAAAACTTATCCATCTACATCATAAAAAAGAGGTATTTGCATACATGCCACCCAATTTCCTATGTATTTGCACATCTAACAATTAAACTTTACATTTTATACTTATACCACCTAAATATTTCATATCACATCAGAATTGCCACTATTTTAACCGTAAAAAAGTGAATTACACATTTTCAAGCATACGTAAGGTGGCAGTATGTAAAAATTGAAGCATAGGTGTTAGATATGTAATTATATAGAGTGGAATGTATGTAAATCTTAAAATAAATAAATAAATTCTTAGGGTTGGCTCTCAGGAAATTTTAAGACCAAGAAAGAAGTATTTCTTAAACGCGTCTTCTGCAAATGGTAACGATACAAACTGTAACATTATAGTATACTTACGTTAGTTTTATGGACCAATCGGTCAACTATGCTCATCACTGATCCAGCTAACTCCTCATAATCTTTCTGCTACAATATTAAACTCAAAATTACAACATTCTCGAACAAGAAAAAAAATATTTAAACAAGAAGGAATGGATGCAAAATAAAAAACCAATTAAGAAGAAAGCCATGCTTTATCATCATCTGATTTACAAGTTTCAATTCTAGCCGCAAGCCTGATCCAGAAACCCTCGTTGAATGCCAGCACATTTTCAACAACAACCTGTTCTAGCTGTAAAAAAAAAAAAGTACTCCAAAGCCTTAGCCTTGTTTTTTATCAAAATAATGATCATAAACAAACATAATCTCGCTAAACTTACTTCACCAGGATTGGATACTCTTAGTGTATCTATTAATCTATCGACTTCTAGAGTCTTCTTGAATGATTTCTCAGCATCTCGATTGGCTGCATAAACCAAGTTTCTCCTGTAAAATGATTCGAGAGATCATGATTTTCAAAGTTTCAATAATAACAACCAACAATAAATCATGTAGAAACATGTGATTAATAGAATAGAAAAGTGTCAAAATGATCCCTTGACTCTTTGACGGTGGTCATTTTAATCTCATAGTCGATAAAATTGTAAATTTGGTCCCAAATTCTTTTAAATGGAGTTCAAGAAGTCATCAGTGGGGACTAATTCAAAGGATTTGAGAACTAATTTCATACTTTTATGGACTCTAGGATTAAAATGACTCCACGTAAATAGTCAGGGGACTATTCTGGCACTTCTAACAAAATAATCAATTTTCATCTTCATGATTATTCAAAGGGCATGTAAAGTTAATACAATTCTCACTCAGACTGATCTCAAACATCATGCTAGTTTATCAAATCGAAAGAAAAAAAGGAATAAGAGTGAAAACTAATAATGAACGGTTTGTAAAAACAGTAATTTTCTACTAGAAGCAGTAAATATTCGAAATGTTTTTCCCCAAACCCATCAACAAATAAATGACTCGGAGTTCCACTGCATGCATTACTCCTGGCATGGTATTATAAATAAAGTAAAGAGCAACAGTAATTACATCAAAAAATATACTTTATCTCATCTAAATCTGGAGTGAATATTACTTGTGGAATCCATACATACAGATTGTGGTATTTGGTGGTATTGTGATGTTATTGTAGTGTTTACCGCTAAATCCGCACCTATCTTGTCCTCAAGTAATATTTTTTTCCTAAATCTGAGGTAAAGCCATTTTTCAAATCTCAGCATATCAAAATACAAATTCAACCAAAAAACTTTTAAGCAAAAAGGTCATTCTTTCTCCATCTTTCTTTATTATTCTTTTATTAGTTTTGACACGCCACCAACAAATTTTCATTATCCAGCACGAATCTTGAAGCATGACACAAATCTCGAGATAATATTTTAAGTAAGCAATGTTCAAACATTGATAAAAACTCATCCAAAGTTCCCATTTCAGCAAACTTATAGTCAAACTGACCGGCTCGATGAGATGAACCTGATGATATCAAAGTCATTCCAATCCGAGTCAAATCAAGCCAGGATCAAGTCATTAAATCATTCTTGGAAGATTTTCGGACACATTTGGAAGGTCAAACGATTATCGATTCTAGTAAGTTTATAGTCGAATCGAGCGTCTTGACAAGACGAATCCAACAAGCACAAGATTGCGCAATTTCGACATCGTTAAGGCACTCAAATGTCCATTAAACATCATTTAATCAGAGGAAGCTTTCCGGACCATCCAATCAAAATAATTTATATTCATGCAATAATGACACCTAGGACACTATAAATAAAACCCCCCTCACATGAAAGAGAGGCTGGAAGCTTCAGAGAGAACTGGAACGAGGACAAAAGCTAAGAAGTTTGCTTTAATTGCAGCCATTGCATAATTTTGCAGTCTCTCTTTCAGAGAGAACTGGAACGAGGACAACGAGCATCTACTTCCTTTCCCAATGATGTACTTCATCCAATCGAAGAAGTAACCTCGTTCACATCATGAAGATCATATTCGATGCATTTTTCAATATGGGGGGCAAACTTCACCGCAATCTCAAAAGGTTTCACAATTTTGTCCTCGTTCCAGTTCTCTCTGAAGCTTCCAGTCTCTCTTTCATGTGAGGGGTCGGGTTTTATTTATAGCGTCCTAGGTGTCATTATTGCATGAATATAAATCATTTTGATCGGATGGTCCGGAAAGCTTCCTCTGATTAAATGATGTTTAATGGACATTTGAGTGCCTTAACGATGTCGAAATTGCGCAATCTTGTGCTTGTTGGATTCGTCTTGTCAAGACGCTCGATTCGACTATAAACTTACTAGAATCGATAATCGTTTGACCTTCCAAATGTGTCCGAAAATCTTCCAAGAATGATTTAATGACTTGATCCTGGCTTGATTTGACTCGGATTGGAATGACTTTGATATCATCAGGTTCATCTCATCGAGCCGGTCAGTTTGACTATAAGACCCCTCACATGAAAGAGAGACTGCTAGCTTTAATTGCATAATTTTGCACAACTAAGAAGCCACAACAACCGTGGAAGAAACAAAGAAATATATTATCTTCATCTACAAATACCATATCAAATGATCAAAAATGCTATAAATACCAACATATACTTGTACAAAAGCTACAATAAGTCCGCTCATCTTCGAGTAGAGTTAGCATTGCCTCCCCAAAACCCAAGTACTTATGATGATCGTCAGGGGGTCTTCAGATATCACCACCACATGAAGCATGAAACTCTTCCTCTCAAAGCGCGACAGGAGAATTAACCAAAGAAAAATATATTGAGATTTTCGAACCTCTTTTATACTATTTTTAATGATATTACACTTTAAAGAAAAATATTTTTAATGTTTTGTTGCAGGAATGATGAATTAAGGTCAATGGAGCAAAAATATGCAAAAAAAAACGAATTTGGAGCAAAAAGGAGCGAATTTGGAGAATTGCATTAGGACGCCGACGGCGCCATCGACGCTGCCGACGGCGAGCTTTTCCCGAGGCCACAGGACAAATTCTCTAGAAGGTTGCCGTCGACGCCATTGAGG
>NW_018165112.1:297337-299371 GCF_001263595.1 Phalaenopsis equestris | reverse complement strand
TTCTGTGTGTTGTAAAGAAAGGAAGAGATTCAGAGGAACTTCGAGGAGTGTTCTTAGGGAGAAATTTAGAGATAAGTTACTTACTTGTTATAGTTTGTATGACTTTAATTTTATATATGAATTCCAAGTTGTGTTGTGCGTTTCCTATGAGTTCTGAGTAGTTTTCTCTGTCTTTCTTCTTGTCTCTAGATTTGTTAAATGGTGATTTGAATTGGCAAGGCCATAAAAATGTTTAAGAAATTGTGATGATCTTTTCACTTCAATCTTAATTTACTTTTAATTTGGCTAATTGATTTGTTAAAATATGTTGAGTTTTACAACTAATGTGAATATTACATTCAAGATTCAAGGAGGTCAAAGCTCTTGGAAGTTGGGTGCAAATAAATAGGGAAATATTACTATCGGGCGTAAAATTGAAGATTTTAGAGTGAAATAATAGAATCCCCAATTCGGTCCTATCGTTTGGGTGCTGATGTGTAGATGTTAGCCCTCAGGTGAGAGGAACGTAGCTCCGAAGTGAGAGCCGGTATCCTCTCAGCCTAGCCGCAGAATCAATAACCAAGCATAGAATTAGTCAATGTTCTTTATGCCTAGACCAAAGGGTAAAGAATAAGTATGCTCCTATTTGGCATAATATAAATTGAACTAATTCATTTTATTCATTCACTATAATTTTTTGACAAGGAGAATGATATTTTCTTATATATTGAATATCACAAATTAAATCTTATTTTCTATCATTAATTATTTATTAGTTATCCAAATTATCTATTTATTTCAATTGTCTATTAGTGACAGATAAGCAATTTGAATACTGTCGTTGTAGTTGAAATATTACTTTTTATTAAGCCTTAGTCCGTAGTATTTTATTTCTCTCTGTGGGATCGATAACTAGGACTCTATTAGAGCCCTATATTACTTGAGTAATACATATACTTGCGTTGACAAATTCGATTTTAACATTATTGAATATTATATCTATACATCTTTATTGAATAAAACATATATATATAAATTCGCAGTCAAGTTTTTGACACTGTTGCTGAAATTTAAATCTTCTAGTAGCGTCATCAAATTCTTGTAATTGTCGATTTACAAAAAAAAAAGATCGGTCAAGAACTACAACATTTCTAAAAGAAAAGTGCAAGAGCGACACTTGAATCTTCTTCAGAATGCACGACACCAACAAAAAAAAATCTCGTTGCTCATTTGCTACGCAAGATGGGGATGATCTTCCTCTTCATCGCAACGCGAAAAAAAAATCTCGTTGCTCGCCTGCTACACAGGACGAGGACAACTTTCCTCTTCGCCGCAATGAGAAAGAATAACTCGTTGCTCGCTTGCTACGCAGGGCGGGGACGATTTTCCTCTTCAACGCAACATAAAAAAATATCACATTGTTTGTCTGCTATACAAAGTGGGAACGACTTTCCTCTTCGTCACAGGTCTTTCCTGCAACTCCTAACCACATCTCTGCGCCGCAATTCTGCATCACAACTCTGCGACGCAATTCTTCACCTCAACAATGCGCGGCAACTTTTCACGTCAACTCTGGGCCACAGTTCTTCGTCGCAACTCTTTGCAACAATGCAATGCGTTGTGTCGTAGCGACGCTCCGCAACAATGCACCACCACGACGCACTGTCGCAACGCATCGCCACAATTCATCGCGTCACAGCGATGCTCCGCCCCCACACACCGCCCGCACTGCCGCAATGCATCGCCGCAATTCGTCGCGTCATCGCGACACCCCGCCGCGATGCTCCACCCGAACGCATAGCCACAAAGTTTTGCTGCAATGCATCAATGCAACGTGTCACGTCGTCGCGATGCCTTGTTGCAACGCACCGTCACAATGCATCACGTATAGGGCTGTCAAAATGGCTCGTTGTTGATGAACAGCTCGTGTTCGGCTCGTTTGCTAATTTAACGAGCCGAATACGAATAAATATTTGTTCGTTCGTGTTGAGCTTATTTTGGCTCGAAATACTACTAATCAATTATATATATATATATATATATATTAAAAAATAT
>NW_018165112.1:294903-297324 GCF_001263595.1 Phalaenopsis equestris | reverse complement strand
AAGGATTCAAATTTCTGACACTAGATGAGTAGTATTTTTAAAAAATTTAAATGACTACAAGTCTACAAAGATTTATAATCAATTAAAAGTCTTAATTAAGAAAATAAAATAAAAATTATTAAATTAAATTCAAATGATGTTTTAAATCTTGTCCCGACCCTTAACATCTTATGGCTACGTGATTAGGGTTTTCAAAAAGACTCTTTGTTCGTGAACAACTCGTGTTCGACTCGCTAAGCAAATGAATCAAACATGAGCACACTTTTTGAGCTCAAAATATAAACAAGAGCTCACTCGTGTTCGGCTCATTTACACCCCTAATCACGTCGCCGCGATGCCCCGCCACAACGCTCAGCTACGACCCTCCCCTGCCGCCGCGGCCGCAACACCCCGCTGCGATGCTCCGCCACAACGCATCACCACAACGCTCTGTCGTAACGCGTCACTACGACGTTTTGCCGTGACGCATCGCTCAGATGCACCGCCTCAACGCGTCACTTCGTCGCGACGCGTCGCCGCGATGTCTTACCACGATGCCTCACCACGACGCATTGTCGCGACACCCTGCCCTGATGCACCGTCGTGACACATCGCTACAACGCACCCTCTTAACGCTCACCGCAACTCTACCCCCCCTCCCCAACTCCTTTAGGTCTATTCATAGGCTCAAAAAAAATTTTGGCTATTAAATGCACATTAATATATGTATTCAAAAAAAAGTGTAAGCATTAAATGCTCATACAAAAAACTTTTCATATTCCAAAAAAATGATAAAGGCTTTTCATACTTTAAAAAAAGAAGAAGAAGAAAGTGGATAAAGAAAAAAGTCTTTTCATAGTCCAATAAATAAAAATAAACTAATGAATAAACTTTTTGACTTAACTGGATTCGGGACAACTAGCTTAAGGCAACAAGAACCAACCAAAATAAGCAACTCCAAAGTTCTTCAATGAAGACTTACATTATTCTATCAAAAGATAATAAACTACATACATATATTTAAATGTATGTCTCATAAGAATAAAAAAGCTTTAGATATCAATATTTTCGGTCGACGAAATTGGACTTGCCCAAAAATAAGGGGAAACTGATATGCCACCAACAAATTTTCATTATCCGACATGAATCTCGAAGCATAACACGGACATTGAGATAATATTTTAAGTGAGTGATGTTCAAACCTTAATAAAAACTCATCCAGAACTCTCATTTCAGCAAACTTATAGTCAAACTGACCAGTTCGATGAGACGGACCTAATGATATCAGTCATTCCAATCCGAGTCAAATCAAGTCAGGATCAAATCATTAAATCATTCTTGGAAGATTTTCATACACATTTGAAAAGTCAAACAATTGTTGAATCTGACAAATTTATAGTCGAATCGAACGTATCGACAAGACAAATCCAACGAGCCTAAGATTGCGCAATTTTGGCATCGTTAAGGCAATCAAATGTACATTAAACATCATTTGATCAGAGGAAGTTCTTCGAACCATCCAATCAAAATGATTCATATTCATGCAATAATGACACGCAGTACACTCTAAATAGAGTCTCACCTCTCATATGAACGGAGAGAGCAGAAGCTTCGGAGAGAACTGGAAGCTCTGAGAAGAAGCTGAAGTACAACACCATCCCGACCGTCGCCGACCACCGTCGATTATCATCGAACACCGCCGACCGTCGTCGACACCTGTCGATCATCGTCAGTCACTGTCGATAGTTACCGTCGATCACCACCAATCATAGTCGATCACCACAAACTAGATGTTGTCAGTCATTGTCATGGGACGAGAACTCATCACTATGGTCCATGTGCCAACAACGACCAACGTGGTTCATAGCTCATGCAGCTCCCGACTCCAGCCTTTGCAGCTTACGGACGTCATTCATACTCGCCCCTACGGTCTACCTAGTTCACAGCTCGTACAGCTCTGGCCCTTGGCGGCCTACGAACATCATTCGCGAACATCATTCATATTCACTACTACGGTTTATGTGGTCCACAACACCCGTAACTGTTTACTACGATTGCTTTTATCAATCAACATTTTTTGAATGCAACCATCTACAACACTCACAATGGATTACTACCTCCACAATAATCAACAATGATCCTTGCAACCTGTTGTCACCAAAAACTGCAGTCAGATTATGGTGATACAACTTTGTAATTTCATTTTCTCTAATTTAGGAGAATAATGGATCTGTGTATTCATCATGCATAGTGAATTATTTCAACTGAACTATGCCTCGTGGTTTTTCCCCCCTTTCAAGGGTTTTCCACGTAAAAAGTCAAGGTGTCTCCTCCTGCATGCTTCTTTTCTGTTTTTTTTTTGTGTTTATTTCTTGTGCAACGCTAAAACGATAATTCATTACTCTACCGCCGTGAATTTTATGGCATTTGCGCGCAGTTTTT
>NW_018165112.1:293142-294532 GCF_001263595.1 Phalaenopsis equestris | reverse complement strand
CCGACTAAAGAACCGCCAGTGGTAGTCGCCATTAGTCCACTTTGGCTCTTGCTGCTCCGTAGGCGCCAGCCAAGAAGAAGCGATCAGGAGCTATCAGGGCAAACAGGAGAAAATATTACATGAACTCCTGGATAGTTTGAGTAGAGTAAATTGTGTGGTCTCACGTGACACGTGGTGCCCTACCATTATCATTATACTCCAAATATATTAGAAGTCTTGATATAATAATTTTCGGGCAAACAGAATTCAACCTTGCACTTCTCAAATTCAAATTTTTAGATATATTCCCTCCTCAAATATCAAATTTGTAGAAATATCCCTTTTTTTAGAAAGAAATTTTCCCCCACCAGACACAATTTTTTTAAAAAATAAGGCAAAGAAAAATCTCGTCGGTGTATCACGCCCGTTGTCCTTATATAGTTCGTGTACGGATGACGTACGCAAAATTTTCTCAAAAACAATGCTAGTTCTACGTACCATCACAAATATCATTAGAATATTTTCATGTGTAATTTTGGTAGTATTGCGGTACAATACCATCAAAATACTACTGATACTCGTCTAATTCACACATAATATTTTCTCGGATTATAAACGTGGCAAAAGAGGAGATTTATGACATATCATCCAAATACTCCGTATTTACATATCTGAGATGTTAAATTTTTTACCTTCTACTCTCGTGAAATACACACTCATAGATATGGTGACATATATTAATAATTGAAGTTTAGGTGTGAATCATCAAATGTTTATGGAATTCATGAAAAACAAACAATAAAACATTGATAATGTAGTATAAAAAGATTTATCTACTTACCACTCAATTAATATATATTTACATGTTTAATACATAAACTTCTAGTTTTACATATATCACATTTTTTTATGCAAGAAAATATGTATTTCACATTTTAAAAGTTAAAATAATAATTTTTTATGCGATGTGAAAGTCTTCGGAGGTATAAATGTGAATAGTAAAATTATACGTGCTTGACATGTAAATACATAAAATATATGTAGCATGTATGTAAATGCTTCTATATTATAGATATATGATTTTACTTTGCATTGTATTTTAGGGGCATTTAAATACATTCCACCCAATTCTTATCTATTTATATATAAAGCACCTAAGGCTTATTTTTCCACATTTGTACCCGCTAAATATTTCATATCATATAAAAATATTACTATATTAACTCCTACAATGTAAAGGACACTTTTGCATGCATAAAAAAGGTGGTATGAATGTAAAAAATTGAAGCTTAGATGCTGGATATGTAAATACAAAAGAATTGAGTGGTTAAAAATATGTGTGTTAATATACAACGTATTATTCCGTTGTATTACGAGAATATTTCATCTGCGTTATTTGTAAAAATGACGT
>NW_018165112.1:287249-293042 GCF_001263595.1 Phalaenopsis equestris | reverse complement strand
GTCAGATTGTAGAAAATTAAATGCCCTTTTTAGGTATTTCTAACGTTCCAGACACATTGGCATGGTCTGTTTCGTCGTTGGAGGTCGTTTGATAAATTCATCGATTTACGTGAAATTTGCTTGCTCGCGAAATTATGATAATATGTGTCTTTTCTTGCTAAAATTGGTGTCCCAAACGCGCTGACACAGTCCATTTTGCCATCGAATGTTGTTTGGAGAAGTTCGTATTTTCACCCATCCTTAAGCTCAATTCTAGTCCGATCTTGTGCAACTTAATGAAATTGTGCATTTTGTGTGTGTGATAATAAATTTCTGAAGAGGTTTTCCTAGGGCTTGAGATCCTATTATTGTGCATTTTGTATGTGTGTGATGATAAATTCCTGAAGAGGTTTTCCTAGGGCTTGAGATCCTATTGGGAACTTTTCCTTGAGCCTCCACATGATAGTCCTTTATCAGTCGACCATAGGACGATGATTTTATGATCATCAATGCGAGACATCACAAGAGAAACAAGAAGTGGCTGAAATTTCTAAAAAGAGCGGGTCCAAGTTCCAGTTTTCTGAAATAGTCAATAGGATTCCCTGGGGCTAGATCCTAGGATCCTAAGTTAAAGAGTAATGACCTCAAAATGAGGTCAACAAAGTCAAATCCCTGGGGCTAGATCCTAGGATCCTAAGGAAAAGAGTAATGACCTCAAAATGAGGTCAACAAAGTCAAATGTAGAGCTACAACTTTTTTAAAATACTGAATGATGTATTAAAACTCTAATAGAAGATTTTGACTTCTATGTTACTCAACATAAAATCAGCGAACAATCTTATTTTTCATGAATGAACTACACAAATTGAAATAAGTTGTCATTGTACGCAAGACTTGCTTTTTAAGAACTTTTTTTTTCATTTACCCTGTTCATAAAAAAATGATAAATATTCTTATCACGGATCTACGACTTATTCTTATTCCTTATTTATGTAATATGTTGGAGGTCGTAGATATATATTCTCCACCTTGATGAGAAATGTTAATGTATTTAGTATGTGCTAATCTATTAGTAGAATTCTTAATAATTATGAGATTATTTTCAAAACATATTCTCATAATTAAGTTTATAATTCTCAGTAATTTTTTTCCTTGTTTTGTCCTCATAGATTTATAAGCTCTCTTGTAAGTCTTGTACACAAATATTCTTTTCTCAATGCGGGATATACAAGTTATTACCTTTGCTGTCTGCTAATCTAAAAGTTTATGACACTATTTGCAAATATTATAATCTTCTGTAAGCATTACTAACAAAACAAATTGTTCGTATTAATTCTCTTTTGCAAGCATTAGCTGCATAATGGTGCTTGCGCACTAGTAGCGTATGCTTACTTGAATTAACTCTATAATTAGTGGACTTTTTCTTACCCTATTTTGAATTAAATGTGTTTTTATGAACATAAAAAATGAAAAATTCTCACCGGGACGGCAATTTTTATTCCTATCAGGGGGTCACTTTTAAATGATCATGACTTTCCTTTTAAATCATCAATGAATATACTTTAATTGTATGCTGAATTACAATGGCCCAATTATCTTAGATGCTTGGTTCCTTCATTTGTAGATGCGCCATTTTTTAACATTCGCTCTTTTGATTGAAGATTGGATTAATCAGTGAGAGATATTGATATCATAAGAGTCAGGGCAGTTTTAGCTGACATTGCAATTTCAAGATTTCGTAAATTGTTATTATAAATTTCATCTAAGGCAAAAGGAAAGTAAAAGAAATCTTTTATATAATGTCAATAATATATTTTAAATAAAATTATAAAACGTTTTTGCATTATTGTTCATCTATACCACTATTTAATTGCTTGAAGTTTTACTGTAAAATAAATCAGCGAACATTTTTCTGTGCTGAGTTGTTTAATCTTTCTAATATTCGTGATACATGTTGTCATGTGAGCCTTGAGATTTACTTCTTCAGTAGCAACAGTTTTACTTCGATTACTTGTTCATTGACATTATGGTTTTTATATTTTACTGTTTGGCATATGTTCTTACATGATTTTGGGGATTGCTCTCGTGTAACAATTGTTTTCTTCAATTTGTTCTTTCCCAACATTGTGAGACAATATTGAAACTATACGCCTTGATTTCATTCCCCTTTTGTTTCTGCAGAAAAGCAACTACTGAAATGATGTGCATGCGCTGTCTAATTGTCCAACCGATTGGGCCAACATGTAAAACACCTTCATGCAATGAGTTTTCTATGGCAAAGTACTACTGTAATATCTGCAAATTTTTCGATGATGAAAGGTCAGTGATATATTATTTAAAATTTTATTTACTAATTTATTTATTGCTCCTTATTATTTTCTATGCTCTTTGACAATCGACTACAGATTCTCAACCTTTGATGTTGCACAAATGCCAAATGTTTTGGATATATTCTATAGAAAATGCAAGCTTGTTACATTGCATCGGTTTTTAATTGTATGATTTTACATATTTGTGAGCTAGACTTTGTACTTAGTTTTCATAGTTTTTTTTAGACCTTTAGTGAGCATCACATTTTACAGTAATTGTAATGTTCCATTGTTGGTCTTAATGTGAAAATTCTGATCCCATAAATCATTGTGAATAGCTGCCGAGCGCAAACCTCGAAGAAATTTTGGTTGCCTATTTTGTGGAGTCCAAAGTGAAGAATCTATGATGGTGGACAACAATCATATGGATGCGCAATCCAGGGACCGATTCAGGAAATTTAAATGGGGGAGGCAACAATCAAAGCCATTCAAATATGGAAACATGCCTGGACTATGGCTCACTCCTTTCTCTGCATTTATTCCCTACTATTTCTGCCTGCTCAATCGTAGAAGAAGCCTGTCTGCTACTTGATTTGGTGCCTAGTTTGTTTATTATCTAACTTCCTTTATGAGAAGGTTAATACTATATATTTATTTTCCTTGATTTGTAATTAATACTTTTCCATGCTTTTCCCACATAATCGGTCCTTGTATCTCTATAAATAGTTTCCTTATCTTGCTCATTTGAATAAGTGTTAGGAGTCTTTCTTCTCCATGTTATTCTCACAACAATTTCTCTTTTATATATTTTTTTCCAACATGGCAGCAAAGCATGGACCTCTGACCTTTTCATCCATCCCTCGTTAGTCTATGTTGTTCTCATTGTTCTTCCTCTATTTTAAATGTGATTATGATCAAGCACGGAATAAGATTTGATAAAAGCTCATACCACCTCCAATTGTGAAACTCATTAATGGCAACATTCACAATCATGGACGCTTCTCCAATCCATTGGTTATTGGGCACAAAATAAGATGGCAGTACTACCTCCAAGAGGCTTTTTGGAATTCTGAGTTTCCTATTTTAGATTTATTCTTGTTTATTATTTTCTTATTATGTTGTATTTCTTTTCTTTTGTTGGTTGTTGTGTCTTTGGTAAGTTGTAATGGTAGAAATTAAGTTTGCCCTAGCCTGTATTTATTATACATGTAGACGAGTTGTAATTTGATAATTGAGAAATAAGATAATATAGTTTCTCCATCCATTTTTCATAGTATCAGAGCCTTGTCAGATCGTTCACGTCGTCATCATTCGTCTTCAACATTAGCCTCGTTCGTCTTTGGTTTCGTTTGGATCGCAAATTGAGGGTCTTCCGTGACGCTGGGCGTCTATGGGCTGAACCAGTCGGTTCAACAAGGATGGAATGGTCCAGCGAGGAGGCTGGACCAACTAGTGCTTCTTTGGGCAGAGGTTGCCGCCTCCCCCTCCCCCTCCCCCTCCTAGTTATTATAAATATATTTGTTTGCTATCTTAGGGCATATGTTTTATTTTTCTAATTTCATAATTCTCTTGAGTTTGCTTTCGATGGTTGTTTCCCCGTATAGGGCTGTATCAAAATGCGTGAAGATTCTCAGGCTATAACTCATCCAAGGCGGTGATCTTCTCCAACGGTTCAAGGGGTGCACCGGTTGTAACTCGGATCTCGCAGTGACACTTATCTTCCCAACTTCCCTCCACTACCCCCTCTTCTCTGTTTCTAGCTGTGGATACTACTGTACCGCCCAACCTGACACTGTGAACCACTCCTTTCCTGTTGTGCCGTAATTTTTCCTATCCCCCTTGTTGTTGTATCCCGCTCATGTCGCCCAACCTGCCACCATAAGCCACTCCATCACCTCCCATGATGTGCTGCAACCTTCCTATTCCATCAACCAGTTGTCGCATATCGTCCTGCCTCCCACTTGCACCTTACCAGCTGTCCAGCCACAACCATATCTCCTCTTTGTTGTCTCCTTAGGATGTTTTTTTTTGTTTGTTATCATTTATTTTCTATTTTGAAGGGTCTTCTTTGTGACCTATTTGAATTTCAGGAATAATATTTTTGTTATTATTATGGTTTGGGTTAACTCCGGTATCATTTGATATTAAACATAATTTTATCTTAGGGTTTTCTAGCATCCGTCTTACCCTCAAACCAAAAATTTTCTTTTTTATTTTCAAATCATAGCCAAATTTTGACCTAACTATATTTTCCCTTACTGATTTTCAAGATTAGCAACTCTAAATCAATTTTTACACCTTTTATCTCCCAACTCTAAACCCTAACAATACCACAAAGGAGATACATGTCTTAGCCTACCTGGGAGAGATACAACGAAAGTTTCGTCGACTTCAGCGGAGGCTAGTAGATATTAAGGATGAAACCCATGGGGGGCTTACCTTTGATGGTGATAGGGAAAGTTGAAGAGACAAAATAGACTAGAATTTCATCCCCTTCACTAGGGAGGATTTTAGTAGACCATGGCGTTGTAGAATCCAATATGAAAGGAAGCTTAGAGAGGTGCCATCATTTGGAGGATATATTGACTACAGAAAAGGTGGATCTACCAATGTTTGATGGAAGCATGGAGTCAAACGACGTGAAGACAGAATAGGTCAATTTATCGAATGACTACAATCAATTGAGAGGATTTTTTAGTACATAAAGGTGTCAGAAGATAAAAGTGTTAAGGTTGAAGCTATCAAATTGAGTAAGAACGTCTTCTTGTGGTGGGAAAACTTACAGAGGCGAAGGAAGAAAGAAGTCAATGATAAGATTGTCAAATGGGAGAAGATGCCAAAGGTGGCACAAAGAAAATGTCTACCTCCTCAATACCGTCAGGATATCTTTCTGAGTATCCACCACCTGCAGCAAAGAGACCTATTAGTGGAGGAGCTCATGGTGCAGTTTCACTCGTTCTCCTTCTTCAACAATGTGGTGCAACTGCAACATTATTGATCACCTAGAGATGTCCATACCTTAGGATTAAATGTGGAAAGACAACAGAAACAGAGCAGATAACCACCCACAATCTGAGACACCAACAGGAGCTTGCCTCAGGGAGTTGAGAAAACTGGTTCGGATAAGGTTAAAACCACCCCCGCTAAGAAGAAGCCTTAGAAGAGTAGCACGCCTACTACAATCTCAGCCAGAAAATGCTTAAAATGAAACAAATTTGGGCGCATCTCCTACAGCTGCCCGACGAGCCAAGTTGTGCTTTTACCAAGCAGGGGCGTCGTGGAGGAGGTTAGCGACAAGGAGACGGTTGAGGAACAGGGTGAGGTGTATCATCTTCTAACAGATGAGAGCGAGATGCTCGTGGTTTGAAGTGTCCTACCGATTGAGGAAACGAGGGATCTGTAGTGGCTTTGCCACAATATATTCTATGTTCATTGCACTGCGAACGGAAATGAATGCAGTATCACCATCGATGGAGGGAGCAGTAAGAACGTGACATATACGCAA
>NW_018165112.1:285817-286796 GCF_001263595.1 Phalaenopsis equestris | reverse complement strand
TCATAAAAGTTTCAAAATATTTTGAGTTCATTTAATAACTTAAATTGATTTTTAAAGATAAATACCACTCTTAACATTGAAATGATTTTTTAAAAATCAAAATATAACTCAAAAAATTATGAAACTTTGTTTTTTGAGTTCTCTGTGATCAGGGGTATTTTCTAAAAAGAAAATGATATTTAAAATAAAAACTTAATTTTTTGGCCTATTCTAAATATTTAAATAATTAAAAATTCATAAAAATCATAAAAAATAATAAAACTCATGGAAATGTTATAAGTTGTTTCCTAATCACTTAGGAATAATTAGAATATTTTTCCTGGTTTTCTAAATAAGGATATTGAATTTCAAAGCTTAAAAATAAATCTTTTTTCAAAAAAAAGGCTAAAAATGAGTTTTTCACTATAAAAATTCTTGTAGATCAAAGAAAAATAAAAAATATATATATAAAATTCGCTCCTCTGAGTTTTCTGACTTTGGGGCGATTTTTCAAAAATATAAAACTTAATTTTCACCACTTAAAATATTTTATTTTTATTAAATAACCCAAAACTTAAAATAATTCTAATAAATCACAGAGAATTCAAAAAATTGTAAAATTTGACCCAAAGGCTCCTCTGGTCTAGGTCTACCTCCAGTAAAAATTTCAAGGGATTATAATATACCTTGGTCAATTTAGGAATTTTTCTTTGAAAAATACTATTTTTTCATGAAAATAAATATATAAATTAAATTAAATTTTTAAAAATCACATTTCCTCCTCTGATGTCTCGACTAACCTATGAATGAGGTAGGATAAAAATTTCAAAGTCATTTGAATTGAATTTGACAAATTATGAGGTGTTAGAGCCTTCTGGGCAAATGTGTAATTTTGGAAATCTTGCCTTAATTAACATTTAGGCTTAAGTCAAGGAGGGGAATGGGTAACCTCTGATCTTAATCAATTTATTTGATGCTTGAAACACAAAGGGGTTAATTG
>NW_018165112.1:279203-279522 GCF_001263595.1 Phalaenopsis equestris | reverse complement strand
TATAGTATTTTTATTTGAAATTATCATTATTTTGTGGTAGTATTGAACTCTAATACTCATATTTACCCTTGAATCATCATAAAAATTGGATCCATAGAAAAAATTGGAACGCATTCGGACCAAAGTGAAAATATGCAATTTTTGCCTTAGGCGCCGACGACGCCATCAATGCCACCGACGGTGGGTTTTTCCCGAGATTCCAAGCTATTAATTCTATTAGGACGCCGACGGCGCCATCGACGCTGCCGACGGCGAGCTTTTCCCGAGGCTACAGGACAAAATCTCCAGAAGGGCGCCCGCCGCGGGGGGGGCAGGGTGG
>NW_018165112.1:244868-274353 GCF_001263595.1 Phalaenopsis equestris | reverse complement strand
TTTTCAAGACGCAACAATGGACATATCATTAATCGTACACGTTACAGCAGAGCATCAGCAAGTAGGCTCAAAACCTCTTTCCATATTTGGGAGGTGAGGCAAAAGAGTACCCCCTCCGAGCTCGATAGCTCGAGTCCTCCAAAATGTCCCACCGCCGCCGACTCAAACCCTACAAAAACAACGTCGAAATTAATCCAATAAGCTACGGTGAAGAGAGACAACGTCGAAATTAATCTAATAAGCTACCGTGAAGAGAGAGAAGTGTGTCAATGATGAGAAAACCAAGGCAAGCCCTAACGTAAACCCTAAGAGAAAGAAAGAAGAAAGAAGAAACAGATTCGTTTACCGCTGAACGATAAAGGAAGCAGAAGCCGACTAAAGAAGCTCCAGTGGTAGTCGCCATTAGTCCACTTTGGCTCTTGCTGCTCCGTAGGCGCCAGCCAAGAAGAAGCGATCAGGAGCTAAGAGGGCAACCAGGAGAAAATATTACATGGACTCCTAGATGGTTTGAGCGGAGTCAATTGTGAGTTGAGTTTCACCGTAATATTGTAAATGATGGGATGTCTTATCATTGTATTCCAAATGTATCAAGAGTCATCATATAATAATTTTCCGGCAATCAGAGGCCCACCCTGCACTTCTCAAATTCAATTTTTTAGATATATTCCCTCCTCAAATATCAATTTTGTATAAATATCACTTTCTTTATAAAGAAATTTTCCCCCACCGCACAAAATTTTTTTTTAAAAAAAGGCAAAAAAAAAAAACATCTCGCCGGTATATCACGCCCGTCATCCGTATATAGTTCGTGTACGGATGACGTACGCAAAATTTTCTCAAAAACAATGCTAGTTTTGCGTACTATCACAAATATCATTAGAATACTTTCATGTGTAATTTTGGTGGTATTGCGCTACAATACCATCAAAATACTATTGATACTCGTCTAATTCACCCAGAGGAGATTTATGACATATCATCCAAATACTCTGTATTTACATATCTAAGATGTTAATTTTTTTACCTTCTACCCTCGTGAAATACACACTTATATGCATAGATATGGTGACATATATTAATAATTGAAGTTTAGGTGTAATGTTTATGGAATTCATGAAAAACAAACAATAAAACATTGATAATGTAGTATAAGAAGATTTAACTACTTACCACTCAATTAATATATATTTACATGTTTAATACATAAACTTCTAGTTTTACATATATCACATTTTTTTATGTAAGAAAATATGTATTTCACATTTTAAAAGTTAAAATAGTAATTTTTGTAGCATGTATGTAAATGCTTCTATATTATAGATATATGATTTTACTTTGCATTGTATTTTAGGGGCATTTAAATACATTCCACCCAATTCTTATCTATTTATATATAAAGCACCTAAGGCTTATTTTTCCACATTTGTACCCGCTAAATATTTCATATCATATAAAAATATTACTATATTAACTCCTACAATGTAAAGGACACTTTTGCGTGCATAGAAAAGGTGGTATGAATGTAAAAAATTGAAGCTTAGATGCTGGATATGTAAATACAAAAGAATTGAGTGGTTAAAAATATGTGTTAATATACAATGTATTAGGAAAAGCATTACATCAGTACTCCTAATGTATAGCTACGTTGAGATTGGAATATTCCGTTGTATTACGGGAATATTTCATCTGCGTTATTTGTAAAAATGACGTGTTATTCCAGTATTATATGTTGTTATTCAATTATTTTGCGGTGTTATTAGAATATTTCATCGCATTACTTGATTCGGGGTTGCAGCGTTATTAGAATATTCCCCCGCATTAATTGATTTGGGGCTGTGTTATTTCAATAACATTGTGAAAATTAAAATAACACGGAGAATATGCTAAATAACACGACCCCAAATCAAATAACACAGAGAAATATTCAAATAACACCGCAAAATAATCGAATAACACCATATAATATTCGAATAACAATTTTTTTTTACAAATTTACAAATAATGCAGATGAAATATTTATATAACACAGCAAAATATTCTAATCCGAACGTAACTTTACGCTATGAGTGCTGACATAATATTCTTCCAAAGTATTATGGGATTTTAGATAAACATTAATTTTAATTACATGTAAATATTTTGAATATTTTATAGAAATTACTTAAAAGAACATAACGCCACATTTTAGCATTTTCAACACATAAAATTACATTTATAACCTATAATTCTTTAATATTGAAAATCTATTCATAAGAAAAAAATATATGTTAATTTTTAAAAGCTAATGTTTTTATAAATATGAAAGTTAAAAGTATAAAATATGAAAATATAAGGGGCATCTACATACATAAGCCCTATCCCTTTGTATTTTACATATCTGACAACTTAAACTTTATTTTTTACATTCATACCGCCCAAATATTTCATATCACATAAAAAACATCATTCCTTTTTACTTTTAAAAAATGATTTATAAGTAAAAATATAAATTTTGATGTCACATATATAAATACATAAGAATTGCTTCCCAAAATATGTATGTAAATGTCCCAAACAAATGTATGCAAATCTTCCCAAATGCACTTTTCTTCGGGAGCAATTACATACAGACCACTCGAAACAAACTTGCTATTTACAAATCAATGTATGTAACTATCACCATAGCGGTTAATTTGTAAATATCAATATTTCGGGTGATCTGCATGTAATTATCCAACAAAAGAACCATGATATGAAAGGAGGATCAACAAATACTTGATTTATTCTACATAAACAGTTTAAAAAAAAAAATACATTGAAGTTCTATAATTACACATGGGATGTGAACAATAAAGACTGCAGTGTAAATTTTCTACTAATGGACCCAAAAAAATTACAAAAATACCAACAGGATGAAACCTTTCCCCAACACAACATGTAGATGCTCCCAGCTCCAAAATTTCAGATGTCTCCCGAGAAGGCACCGGCTGCAAATAACATATTCCTCCGGGAGAACTAGTTAAAATTAAAACATTAATCAGTAATGAATTATTTTGAGCCAGAGCATCATTATAAAATTTACATTTATAATCCTAAATTAGTTCTATACCACACCTGTTGCAGGTCTGCAAAACATCAATACTGATATATATATATATACATATATATATATTTGCAATCTCTCTACACTGCCTATTTTTCGCAAATATTTTGATCCTAAAGTCGTGAAATAAAGAGGGGCACGAGGGGAGAGCAAGTTGAAGGTGCTAGAGCTGTTGAAAAAGCTAGACATTCGCAAATAACTCGTCAGATTTGTTTGTTAAGTCGAATACAAACTTTTTTTAGCTCTGACTTGAAAACGAACCGAACACAAATAAAGTTTTGCTTGATTTAGTTCAATTCATTTTGGCTCGATTATCGTCTCAGCGTTGAGGAAAGTTTCCCCCGTTCTGTGTAGCATGCGAGCAACAAGATCTTCTTTCGGGTTGTGGAAATGACGACAAATGAAGAACTTCTTTCCATTGAGAACTAGAGGAAGGGTCAGAACTAGGAGGATGCGGTGTCAGTTCTGACAGAGAGCGACTGATTTTACTTTGAAAGAAGTGGTACTTTCTGAACGACATGGTGGTGAAATTGCCGACTTTAACCAATCAAACGTATTCTTCTCATTCTGGGTATATTGTCGTTAATGAGGCAGTCTTGAGAGCCGGCCTACGATTTCCGATGACATCTGAGTTTATCCCAATCATGAAAGCATTCGAAGTTTGTGTTGCTCAGTTGTCTTGTCGAGTGAGGACAAGCATTATCGGGTTGACTTTTTTTAAGAGTCGTGGGTTGATGTTGACACCGGCAATTTTAGCGCGGCTATACGAGTTCTTTTGCAACGCTTTAACACGTGATGTTTAACCACAAGGCGCTGGATATTCACGAAATGAGAATCATGTATGATTCTTATCACGGGACGGCAAAATGACGGAGGAAATTGCAACTGGGGGGATGTGGAACGACAAGCCGGGCTGGCTTTCGGAACACGGAACGATGAGCGGTTTGAAGGAATTCAGACCGGCGGAGCCAGGACGGCAAGATTTGAACGAAATTTGAACTGGCAAAACATTGGATTTGCTTGATGGACTGCGGGAATCGGACTGGCGCAACAATTAATCGCGGGATTTGAACCGCGAGAGATGGTTAAAGTGCAAAAAATGGCTGAATTTTAACAGGTTTTTTATTTATTTAACTTATTTATATATTTATAACATTTGTCTTAAAAGTTAGACCTCCTGTTAAGCATACAAATAGAGATCATGAATGAGGAGAAAAAACAAGTGCGGAGAACAAGAAAAAAGAGGAAGAGTGAAGAGTAGAATCTTCTCCTAGCGAAATTTTCTAGAAGAAGAAAGTCGTTCTAGTTTTGCGTAGCATGCGAGAAACGAGATCTTCTTTCGTGTTACGTTGCAGAGGAAAGTCATCCTCGTCCTGCATAGTAGACGAGCAACGAGATCTTTCGCGTTGCGACAAAGAGGAAAGACATCTCTGTCCTGCATAGCAGACGAGTAACAAGATCTTTTGTCATGTTGTGGACAAGAGAAAACTCGTCATCGTCCTGCATAGCAGACAAGCAACAAAATCTTCGTGTTGCAACCAAGTGAAAAGTCGTTTTCGTCCTGCGTAACAGACGAGTAACGAAATCATTTTTTGTGTTGCGAAAATGACAACAAATAGAGAACCTTGTTGCGATGAGAACCAAAGAAAGGGCCATAACTCGGAGGATGCATGTCAATTATGACGGAGAGAAACTTGATTTTATTTTGAAAGAAGTACTACTTCCCGAACGACGTGATGGTGAAATTGCCGACTTAGCTGACCAAGCGTATTCTCCTCCTTCTATGTATTTTTCTATTCATGAGGCAATCTTGAGAGCCAGCATACGATTTCCGCCGACACCTGAGTTTATCGAAATCATGAAAGCGTTCAGAGTTTGCGTTGCTCAGCTGTCTTGTCAGGAGTTGATAATCATTATCGGGTTGACGTTGATGTTGATAATTTTAGCACGAGAATAGTTCATACTCGACTTGACTTCACCCTTGATCTTCGAAGTCATAAAATACAAGACGATTGAGGAACAAGCAAACAATATTATAAGGTCTCGTTGCCAGTGCCCCCACATTAGTTCCGCACAAAAGTAATCCATTCGAAGCGAAAAATGGCTTGAGAAGAGGATTGGGAGAATATGTTTACCTGCAATGTATAGACTGGAGTTGATCTTGTTGCAAAAACTTTCAGTAATCTGAGCCTGCTACTGGTGCTACCTTTGCTGAAATAAAGAATATGGGTGAGGGTGATAATATAGAGGATTTATTTCACTAGTGGTTTTGAGGAACTTACATATCATCTAGTTTTGCTGCCTTGTTGCTAGAAGTTACATCCCATAGTTTGACAGTGCTATCAGCAGATCCAGAAGCAACAATATTTCCCTCACAGCTGTAATTAAGAAATTGCATGAATATAAAATTAATTTAGAGGCATTTACATACATACTACACATTTACTTTTTTTTACATTAATAGCACCCAAATCTTTCGTATCAAATCAAAAATATCACTATTTTAACTTTTTAAGAAGAGAAATATTCTTTTTCATACATAGGTAAGGTGGGCATATATGTAAAAATTGAAGTTTATGAGTTAGAAACGTAAATATATAAGAATTGTGTTGTATGTATGTGCATCCACATTTAATTGATGTAATAAGGATGAAAAGTTAAGCTCTTTTTAGTGTTAAAAACATGCAAAAAGACTTGGCATAAAAATATGTTTTTTATAAAACAAAAAGGCAAAATTGATCCCGAACAAGTAGTTGGTAAAGGGTATAAAAGCAAATAAAAGGAGAGGAAAAATGCAAAAACAAACCTGAAAGCCAAAGACCAGATGCAGGTGTTATGGCCCAAAAGCGGTGTGACACAACGCCCAGTGGAGAGATCCCATATCATGACAATCCCGTCCTCGTCTCCAGAAGCCATATACCGCCCGTCAGGAGACATTGCCAACGACAACACCATGCTTCTGTGGCCGATAAATATTCGCACGCTTTCGCCGCTCTGTACATCCCATAATCTTACCGTTTTGTCGCTCGAACCAGTGGCGATGTAGTTACAGTTCGCATGCCATCGAACGCACTGTAAGACAAATTTATAACATTAAAGGGGCATTGGCATACATACCACCCAATTCTTATGTATTTACAAATCTAACATTTACATTTTGATTTTTTTTTTTCCCTATCCCTATTTATGCCGCCCAAATCTTTTATGCCGCCCAAATCTTTAATGTCACATAAAAAATACCAAAATTTTAACCTTTTATAAGTGAATATTAGGGAAGTGGTTTGGTGGGTCGCAAGAGAAATACATGAACATAACTCCCCAACTATTTTAGAGAAATTTATGCATGTAGCACATAATTCTTATGTATTTATATATCTCACACCAAAACTTTTTTACATACATAACATAGCACTTTGGTGCTTTAGATCTATGCATGAAAATGTGTATATCACTTTTAAAAAATAGTAATAGTGCTACTTTTATGTGATATTAAAGATTAAGTGCTATCTATATAAATATGAAAGTTTAAGTGTGAGATATGTAAATGCATAGGATTTGTATGCTATATATGTAAACACCCTAATAAAAAAACAGATCTTAGACATATCCCAACAAAATCCACCTAGATAACCATGGAGGCGCAACGAGACGAAGCAAGTTGAAAGTGATATAATGAATGCCAATTTTGAGCAAAAAGTTGACTACACTAGTTTAGTAAATCCCAAGCGAACATTCGCGATAAACTAAACGAAACAGATGAATCAACATAAATACATAAATTCATAAATCAAACTAGAGTTATAGTAGTTTTTTGTAAGACAAAAGTCTCCAAACGGACGAGCTATACTTACATCGACATCAGAGAGATGCCCAGCCATTATTCTTAATGGTTGAATTCTATCCATTGACCAAATCCTAGCGGTTCGATCATGCGAAGCACTGACGAAGTAGTGACCAAGTGGACCAAACTATATATATATATAAAGCAGATAAAATAGCAACATATTAGAGATAAAGGTCATAGCACACTCATTAGAGATAAAGGTCATAGCAACATATTAGAGATAAAGCTTGAAAATAGTATTAACATAAATGTGTGGTCAAGACTTCCTTGCAATGAAGAAATCATAGAAAAATAAGCTCAAAAAGAAAATAACATCTTCAAATAGTTTGTCATTAATAAGAAAACAAAAGAAAAAAGTTTTATCATAAATACAAACCTGAACATCCCACACAGGATAATTGTGTCCTTTATAGCAGACCAGATTAGCATTCAACTTGGTGCTCCATAGTCGGACTACGACCGTTAAACAATAGTATCGGTAAGTACATGTTTGATGCTAAAGCGGCTAAACTAGTTAGAAATACCAAATGAATACGCACAAAAGAAACATAAAATGGAGGTTTTTACATACCAATCATCCAAAACTTTAAATATAATGTTTTAGCCACCTAAACTTAAAATTTGCATTTCAACCGTCCAAAATTTTATTTCCTTTTAAAAGAGGTGTGGTCAATCTGTTATATATAAAGTTTTGGGTTGTTTAATAGTGGTTGAAGTGTAAAATTTTTAAGTTTGGGTGCTCAATCTGTTATATTTAAAATTTTTTATGGTTGATATATAAAAATCCCAAATAAAAAACTAAAAACAAAAGCCAAAAGTGATCCCAATGGGTCCTAAGTTTTTGATAATAGGGAAATATAAATGTGCTTTCTTCTGAGTGAAAAACCCAATAGTTTAACAAAATAGGGAATATCTAAGGGGACGTTTGGGATCTCTTCTTGTTTCTATTCTTTAAATTTTATTTATGTTTTGATTTAAAAGAATATAAGTTTGGTATGTCCGATTAAGATGTGATTATTTTTAAAAACAATCAACGATTCAAAACAACTAAAAAAGTTGTTTGGAGTGTATTCAATAATATATTATTTTATTTTTAAAAATAAAAAATAAAAACATGCAAAAAACACATAACAAATATATTTTTGAAAACAAAAACAAATAACAAATAACAAATTTGATCCCAAATAAATCCTAATAAAATATGCATGGTACACAATGAAAAAAGCACGAGAGAATGCATACTTGTTGAGTCGGAAGAAGAAGACAAGATAAATTCCCCCGTCGGACAAAATGAAGAAGAATAAACTGGTCCTGAATGACCCTGGAACAACGTGTAAGCTCTTTTACCCTCTTCCAACCCAACCAAAAGCTCGCTAGGAGCGGATTCACTTTCTCCCAGCGAATGGGGTCCTGAAAAGTGCAGTTCATTAATCAATTCATCAATTACTGATATCCAGCAACGATTACAAAGCATTTTATGCAATATAAATTTAAAAATTAAAACAGAATTTTGGTGCAAAATATTCACAAAGTGGCATTTTATTACTTCCTCCAATCTTAAATAGATCTGTAAACATTCGTTTGCTCTTATCAAAGTAAAAAAATTAAAGGGACGAGGACTTTGTGCATCAAATAACCAAAAAAAAAAAAAACATAAACACTACTAAATTTTTTTTTATATATAAAAATTACACCAAGCTTCCAAAACGAAACATTTAACTTTATTTTTCTCTTTAGGATTTGAGCTGTATTACTATAAATAGAAATCCATGGGTGTTACTTCTAAAAATATGCAAGATTTTGACACTTCCTCCACAAAAAAGAAGTAATTGAAACCCCTTCAATTTACTAGGAGATTGACATCATAATTTTAATTAGCTAGATAAAAACACAAAAAAATTATTATTTCAAAATGCGTCTCAATATTTAACATAGCATTAAATGATACTAATATCAAACACACTAATATCATGAACCAATATTAAAAAACAATCTAATTCCACTAATAGCATGCTATAGTTATTAAAGTAACCTCCATTAACTTAGCAATCATGTTCTTACAAAAAAATGCCTATCCTCCCGAGATGTAATCACCATTTTTTGTCACTATATTTAAACAAATTGATAAAATATAGATGTGATAAAATAAGTTAATTTCTTCGAAATAGTACAAACACGAGAATCATGACTACACTCGAGTATTTTTCACCCGTTAATACCTGAAATATTATCATTACTTACCTGCCTTAAGAGGCTGGCCCATTTTTGACATGTCCCATACCTATACATATATATTAAAAAACGGAAATTTAAATTCATAAATACAAAAAAAATTACGAAAATATTCCCTTGAAACACAACCTTCAAAGATGAATCGGAAAAACCTCCACTAAGCAATGAGCCATCAGAAGAAATCGACACACAATTCAATCTATCAAAAAATAAAGAGAAAATGAGTGACAAAGAAACTTGAAATTTAAACAAGTAAAAAAAATAAAGTAAATTTCTTGTCATAATTACCCATGATGCGTGTTGACGAAAGTGTATAAGCATATGGATGGCAATGCCATGCTATTCAATTGGACACGATTCCTCAAGTCATTGAGAATAGACTGCTCCATTTCATTTGACCTGCAAATTAAATTTAATGTTTACATACATACCGCCTTACTTATGCATGAAAATGTGTACTTCACTTTTTAAAAGTCAAAGGCAATATTTTTGACGTGATATGAAAGATTTGGATGTTAAATATGTAAATACATAGGAATTGGTTGGTTTGCAGGGCTGTCAAAAAAGGTCGTCATTCACGAACAACTCATGTCCGGCTCGTCGACTCGTTCATTAAGCCCAATGGATAAAAGCTTAATATTGTCTTTACAAATATGCACACCACAAGATGCATGCATGAAAAGTTAAATGATGTGATGCATACAACACCTTACAAGCATATTTTACTAAATATACAAATAAACAATGAAAATTTACATGCAAACCACACAATTCTTATGTATTTACATATCTAACACCCAAAGTTTAGTATTTACCCTTGTAATACCTTGGTTTCATAAATTTATGAATGAAAATGTGTATTTCACTTTTAAGAAGATAGTGATGGTGATACTTTTGTTGTGATGTTAAAGATTTGAGTGGTATGCATGTCAATATAAATGTTTTGAGGAGTTTGATATGTAAATACAAAAGAATTGTGTGTTATACACATACATGCCACGTTAAAAAAATGAGAAGTCAAAAATTTGGTATGACCAATACTTCAAATTAGCGAAAAAAGCCTAAGCAAGAAAGAACATCTCTATAACTTCGAAGGAAATCATTAAGCAGTGCTTGAAATGTAAAACAAAAAATTTTCCCATTTTAAATGTCAGCATAAATCCATTTAAGGCTCATAAATTACATTCCAATTATGATTTTGCTCGTATTTTCCATAACCTTAAAGAACTTGATAATCAAATAAAACATGCAAAGCATACTTTTGCAGAAACACTTATAAAGTTAAACTCCGTACCAGATTTAACAACATTTTCGATTTATACTTCATCATACTATTATCTTGTAATGATATTTTGCTTTTACATTCTAATCTGGCAATTCACACTGATTGTCATTTGTGTCCTCATTTCATTATCTAGCTATGATAGTTTGCTTTTAAAAAACTAAGGAAAAATTCAAGTCTCAACCATAATGAATTTTACTTCGGAGTGATAATTTTCTTTTAGAACTTCACTACAGAGAACAAACAAGAAAAGCACGTAACAAAATGGAAAATTAATGGAAAACTATAGGTATACATTATCGGTAAAGTGAGTTCAGGTTTCACCCTTGGAGCCAACGAAACTGTACTAGTCTCGGATCGGACACCTTTACCCATTGCACCAACAATCTTGTCCTTTTTAAGTTTTTTAGAAGAAGCACCTTGCTTTCCTACATCTGCAGGCCTTTTCTGTTGCAGCGAAAAAAAAAAATCTTTAAAACACTATGCCAAGCAATAACTGTAAAAATGAATGGTTAAGTGTTTGATATGTAAATACATAAGAGTTGTGTGGTATGCACGTAAATGCTCCTTAAGGAAATTATACAAGGAAGAGACAGGGTCTATCGCAACAAGACATACTTGCCTTATTATCATCAACATCCATGTCTTTGTTTTCGCCTTCAACTTTCTCCGAATCGGATAATGTCTTCTCTAATCTTTCTTCGACAGTATCTTCTAATAACTGCTATGATATGTACATCCCTCAGCATATATTGTTTAAAGAATTATAAGAAACAAAATGTGGAAAACTAAGGGCAGAAAGAAAGAAAATAAAGTATTACGCAATTAAATATGAAAAATGGACATATTCATGTCCAAAATAGCAAAAGTCTCTTTCTCTAGAACCTAGCATGAATGAAAATCAAACTATTCAATTTTTTTCAACATATTTTCAATCAAAATAATTATCGTCTTCTTTTTAAATAGAAAGAAATTTTTTTACCAAAGAAAGTGAAAAAAATATAGTCAAGGCCATTTGTTGCATGACGGATGTATATGAAATCATTGTTCATAAAATTTGAATTTATTATTAACCTTATACCATCTATTAAGGTTAGCTTGATGAATAAAACTTACAAATCACTCATATTTCAAATAAAAATTTTCAAAATAAAATAGTGTAAAGTTTTCCGCGGAGGATGTTTCTAGCATCTATAACACTCCAAACACGTAAGATGGCACACAAATGATGTGGAGAAAGAACTCACCCCCCAATGAACTTCTTTTTGATTTACTTGCTTTGCTAAATCTTGGTTATTTCCCACAAGAGCTAAAACATCCAAGTCATCAGTAATGGAGACAGGTTGACCCGACGATACTTTTGACATTAAAAAACAAAATTATTAAAATAAATTAGCTAATAATGATAAAACCATTTTAAAAGAGCATAACAAACATGCCAATACATAAAGGAGAAGATTTGTACCTTCAAAGTTGATATGTTCATTGATTACTTCAAGCATGGTAAAAGACTGAGCCTTCCGAAGATATTGCAAAAGTAGAGTGTACGAGTACTAATTCCAAAGGAAGAAAACAATTTTGTTATAATTTGCCTAACCACATGATGCATCGTAGAAGCTCAAATTTATTCTAATTTAGCTCTTATTAAAACATGAGAAATTTTTTTTAATGAATTATCACTGTACTTGGTAGCTAAAAAAGGCCTTGAATATTTGCACAACAAAGTGATTTAAGAGTCAAACACACTGAATCATAAAAAACAAATAGATCAAATAGAGCCTCTCCTTCGCGACAGTAAAAAATTAAAGAAAGATTTACATACATATCACTCAATTCCTATGTATTTGCATATCTAACACCTGAACTTTAACTTTTACAAACATGCCACCTTATCTATGCATGAGAAAATGTATTTCACTTTTTAAGCTGAAATAGAGATATTTTTTATGTCATAAAAAAGAGTTGGGTGATAAATGTTAAAAAGCGACATATAGGTGTTAGATATGTAAATACATATGAATTAGAGTGCGAGCAGGCAGTTTGCAAAGTTAGTGAATATAGGAGGTATTTACAAGCAGTGAAGAACAAAAATAACAATAAATTTATTGTAAAATTCATATAAAATCAAGGATCTGGAAGTTCTATGCGCATTTTGCAATCATCTTTCACAAGAAATTCAAACAAAAAAACGTTGGAAAGTGTGGGCACAAGAAATGTTTATCTGAAATATCAACTATAAACAAACTTCAAACAAAAGCAAAGGTAAGATGGCACCTCACACAATTTTATGTTAACTTTGCTATGTCTCAAAGATCTAGCCAGTTCCATCTCCTGCATAATAAAAATAAAGGGAAATATACATACGTAACACACGATTCTTATGTACTTAAATATCTCACGCCAAAACTTTCATTTTTACATATATAGCACTGTGGTGCTCTCAACCTATGCATGAAAAGATGTATTTCACTTTCAAATAGTGGCAATGGTACATTTTTTGATGTGATATTAAAGATTGCTATTTGTGTAAATATGAAAGCTTAGGCGCAAGATATGTAAATACATATGAATTGTGGGGCATGTATGTAAATGCCCCTAAAAATAAGGCATTGCATTGTCAATGAAAAATTGTTATAAAAGTCAGTGGTATTACAAGCAAGTTCCTAACAGCACAACCTCCAAATGTGACGGAGAGAGTATCCCCTCTAACTTTCGCAGATCCCTTAGATGCATTAATTCATGGTCTTCACGGAAAGATTGAAAGAATGCTCGGGCTGAAAATTATATATGTACCACATTGCAAAGAAGGGATAAATAACTTGAAACATAGTCTATGAGTAGAGTGTCAAAATAGTCCTCTGACTATTCATATGAGGGAATTTAGTCCCGGTGTCTAAATATTCCGGACTCTTTAAATTGGAGCTGAAAAATCCTTAGTTGGAACAATTTCAGCCAATATTAAAAGAATGTAGGAACTAAATTGACATTTTTCTAGACTCTGAGACTAAGATTACCTCCCGCAAAGAATTAAAGGACTGTTTTAACATTTTGCTCCATAATAAACATAAAAGATGAAGAAACAAAAAGGCTGCCAAATTTTACCTTCTTGCATGTGTCCGTCGGCTATAATGTCCATAAAGCAGTGTATAAAAACAGGATACAGTACCCGCAGCAGCTCGTGCTGAAAAAAAAAATCATATTATTGAGTACAAACAGTAAAACATCACCAGGTTCATAAACAAGTGTTTCGTAAATGCATTGAACTCGAACAAACTGAGATCGTTAAAATCATGGAAATTTTCTTTTGAATTAAGCTGCATCTTGAAATTTCAGCAAAGTGCCGAGAATAGACATGTCTCCCTTTTCATATTACAAGTTAACAGAGAATAATCAAGAATGTCAGCATATTATTTGTACTAAATGCATGGTGTAACTTATGAATTATAAGGTCTTTCTCTCACTAAATATCATTATTAGTTTGACCTTACAAGTAAAATTAACTCAGCTAGAGTAGAGATTTAAAACATAGTGATTCAAAGTTCCAACGCTCAACAACTGTCATCTGAAGGTAAAGTTCCCTCAACTGGACTCTTTCGAGGGGAAAAAAAAAGTTCAAGTAATCCAAAACAAGTTCGCAATGCCATGAATTAAAACTGATGCAGTTGGAAATAAAGGGATGCAAGTGAAAAGATAAAAAGATAAATATAAAATAATATAATCCAAAAACATTGTGAATACACAAAACTTAGTAACAGGAGCAATTATTTAAAAGATGGTCGTTCTTAAGTAAGCAGAGCGGATCTAACACTCCATAACCAAATCTGTTTTCAAGGAGAAAAAAGATTTGGTTATGGATTTCAAATTGTACCATAACACAAAAAATCATACTTTGAAGTTCAGCAAATAATGCTGATGAGACTCTGCATAGAGCCCTTAAAGCGATTGACATGCATAGCAAAGATATTAAAAACACTCAATTGAGCAAAAACAATCAATTTTTTGTTAAATCCTCAATCAATATTTCAATTACAAATCATGGGGGGACAAGGATAAGATTAAATATTTAAAAAAAATGATCTTATACAAAACTAAAAAAACTTTCATTATTAGCATAATCTTGCTCAAAAAAGGAAAAATAACCTGAAAAAGACTGCTTGAAAAAGTAAATTCATGCTCATAAATTATTGTACGGCGTGCAAATAAAGGCTGAAGCTATTGAATTTCCCCATGATTATCCATAACTTGCCAAGCATAATGTAAAAGTTTTAGTATTTTTTTTTATTATTTGTACATAAGCATGAAAGTTTGATGGCTTAAATAAAAGAAAAAGCAAAAATTCAATGTTGATAAGCAAAGTTTATGTTTGCCAGCAAACTTTTATTTCCAACAAGATGAGAATTTGCATTTATTCAATGGGAGAAAAGAAAAAATTATATAACATGAAACAATTTCAATGTATGCACTGACAAAATTTTCCAAAAGTTCCGACCTTGTATAAATCCAATGAACCGTATGCCCATGTCCTGAGCTTGCTATAACCATCATGGTATAATGCTGGGCCTCTTTCTGATCTGCATATCAATTTTTCTTCAATATGAAAAAAAAAAGGTGGAAAGATAATAAAATTGGTGAATAGAAAGTTTAAAGCCTATATTATCAAAAATTAATCATTCTTTCAGAGTGAAACACTTATACAAGCAGATTCTATAAAAAATAGTATTATTGGTAAATTTTGAAATAAATGACGCAAATCATTACAGGCGACTCTAATTTTCTAATTAAAAAAAATCCCAAGTTGATTCTATATGCAAGCTTACATTGGATGATAATATGAGTTTTTAATATCATTAACATTATCATTAAACTAATTCATACTATTTAAATATGGTTTTCTTAATCCTCAATTTCATTTGTTTTTTGTCGAGTGTTACCTGATATGTTAAATTTATTCTTCAAAAATCATTTTGAACAACTCCTACCCATGTCACCTTAGATCTAATCCTTTGTCACGATTTTTATCAGCCAATTTAAAGAATACTTTATACCATTTATTTTACATGCTCAAACCATTTCAGTTTATTTTCAACTACTTTATTTCCAAAATAAGTTACTTTAACTATTTCATTAACATAGTCATTCATTAATTTATCCTTCCTGTTTCTATTGAAAGCGCATCCTTACATTCTCACTTTGTGGCATGTTTAGCCTGACTACTAACGACTTTTTTTTACTACCCAACACTAAGAGCTATAGAATCTAGTTGGCCTGACTTCAATATTATAAAGTTTACGTTTAAGACTCGTCAATATCCTCTTATGGCATAATACTTTAAAATCACTTCACTTTAATTACCCAAAGTTTTAAGCAAAGAAAGATATTAACTATCAAACTAAGTGCATCAAACCATGCCTCACAACTAATATACATATAAGACAACTAGTATATAAAATAACAAACATGAGAAAATAAAGAGAAAAGTTCTCTTGAGAAAGGAGAGGATGAGAAAAACAACATAATCTCCTATAAATTATATTAAGTTCCATATATGTCATCATCAATCAAAGCTAATATTGTTGAATAACACAATTAGGTAAAAATTTTATGAAGGTCAAATTTATCTGGAATCAAAAACAAATCTATTGATGCTCCTAAATCCCGATCATATCTATTTGAAAAAGAACCCTATATGAGATTTCAACTATAAGAGTTAAAATTATTTTGGCAACATTTATCAAGGTGGCATTGGAGAGTACAAGTAAAAAATGTTCAATTCCATATTTTTTTAAGCGCCAAAATAGCCTCATGAATGTTTACATGGAGTCATTTTAGTTCCATGGTCTATAAAAGTGTCAATTTAGTCGTCATAATTTTATAAGTGTTAATATAGGCTTAAATACTCTAAACAAGTGACTATTTTATAGAATATGGGACTAAAATGACCTCTTTTAAACAGTAAAAAGGCCTATTTTGACACTTCACTCTTCTTCTTCTTTTTTCTCCACTCGTACTAAACAAACCTCAGTTCTCCATTTTTAAATTCAGCAATGCAAATCAATCATTACTAGTTCAACTCCAAAGCTGCTACAAGAACTGTAATGGCATCTACCAATATATGCATAATGAAGCTTATTTCCACAAACCCATATACATAATTTCATCAAAATTTCCAAGTATAATTGATAACATAACCACATGCAGGAATTTGGCTGAAACTTTGCAGAAACAAATAAGAAGTATGTGGTTAATAGAAGTAGGTAAATAAGTTAACAGATAAACATAAAAACACCAAAAATTGTGTAAGAACCCAAATAAAATGAAATTTTAGCATCTCAAATAAATGATTTGTATGGTTCAAAGAGACTGAAGAAAAAATAAATGATAATGAAAATAATAAAGCAATTGAATTTAGAGTTTGTTTGCCACATTCTTCTTGTTGACGATAAACTAAGTGAATAAAGGCATTTTCAATTTCTTGCTATTGCTAGATTAATGAAAAATTGATTTTTTCTTTTCATGTCGCAGAGTGTCCATGTAAATCATGAAGATGAACCCTTTTTTTTTATTTTTCACCGGAGTTCAGCAGTTGCTTTTCGATAGAAGATGCATATTTTCACGTCATGGGTTCATCAAATTCCCTATGAATTGCTACAATCCAGCATCATTCAGCCCAATAAAACCCAAAAAAGATGCTGCTGTAGATAAGGGAAAGTAAGCATATACCGGCAAAGAGCTGTTTCGGTGAGAGTAGCAGAGGAAATCCTGCTCTGTTCTTCTTGCAGCGCTCGCTCTGTCTGCCAAAAACCTTTCTTCTTAAGATAAGCGAAAAGCGCTTTCTCGATTTCCTCGTCCTCCATCTCCGCGCCGAAGCTGAAGTAGAACGCCGCCGGGTAACTTAATCCGATTCCGAACCTGTGCGGCGCTTCAGGTCGGCTTTTTCGCCGGCGAACGCCGAAAGGTGGTTGGAGAGAGATCGGCTGTGAAGCGAAAGCGGAGGAGCGGGAGCTTTCGAGCCCTCCAAGTAGGAGTCCAAGAAGAGAGGAAAAACCTTGGGGCAATTACATACATAACACCAAATGCTGATCTATTTATCTATCTAACACTTAAAAACTTCATTTTTATATCTATACCACGCAAATCTTTTATATTATTTAAAAATATGATGATTTTAACTTTTAATATTTCGTCCTTTTTAGATCATTAAATTTGTGGTTTTGAAACTTTTAGGATTGGTTTGGGATAGTTTAAAGTGCGGGGGTGTTTTAAAAAACGTTACAGTACCGTTTTGATCGCATGTTTTGCCTTCTTATCCGAAAATGCAGTTTCATTTTACAATAGTCGTAGGCCGCGGATCGAACCTCGTTGTCGACCCGCTGCTTATCTTGAAACGCACAAGCTGCCCCAAATGCATCCTTAGTTTTGGCATGCTGCTAAAGGATGTATATGACTCGACACAAATCTTGATGCATTCTAGATAAATGACATATTCACTTTTAAAATCATTAGAACTCGACATTAGAAGTCCAATAACATTGAAAATGATTGATTACGAGCTCAAATAGACTCAAACCAAGTACCTGAAGTGCAATTATAAACACCATAGCATTAACCGGAAAAAAAAATACCTTTAAATTTGACTTGTTTATAATTAACACTAGAGCTAGAGCATTAAACAGAAAAAAAAATAAAAATCTTTAAATTTGACTTGTTTATAATTAACACTAGAGCATTAACTTGAAAATAAAAGAATATCTAAATTTGAGTTGTTCATAGTTAAATTGAGCGACTCAACACGAAGAATCAAATGAGCTTAATATCACATAATCATGAAGTTGTTAAAACTCTAAAATGCGGAAAAAAATAATCAGATATTAAATTAATCAACACATATCATTTAATAAAGTAATCTAAGGGGTTAGCCAAAAATTAAATAAAATACATATATAACAAATTATAAATAGAGTCACATTCTTCAAATGAGCGGAGAAGGAAAACATAAAACCGAATTGTCAATTAAGGCATAAGTTTTGAAATGAAATGTAAGTGCACGTTCACTAACTATTATTGACCATCACCTACGATTGTTGCAACCAACCACGGGTATTGAAACCACCAACTATGACTCTTACAGTCCTAAACTATGGTCGTTATAGCCCAATTATTAACCAAAATACAATTGTTATAATTGACAATAATCTTTGCAACCAAAATGCTATTATATAGCTGTGATTGTCGATTGTCATAATATAATACTTCATTTAAAAGAATAATAAAAAATTAGTATTTCAATTTCAATTATTTTGAATACTTTTTAAGCTATTTTTTGCCATTTATTATTTCTTATAAATATTATCTTTTTACGATTAGGAGGAAAGCGGTTCCAGTTAGGCCCATTTATGCGGTCCAGATAAGCTTTTATAGGCCCCAGTCCACAATTTCCAGCCCCACATTCCTGACACGTCTCACTCAGCCACGCCCACTCTAGAGCCACCATTACCCCTTCCCTTTTTCTCATGTACATTTCCACGAGAATGCTATATTTAGGGCTGTCAAGAAAACTTGTTGTTCGCGAACCGCTCATGTTTAGTATATTACATTATTATTTATTATTTATTTATACAATAATATATTACATATATTATTTATATTGTTCGCGAACAGCTCATGTTTAGTATATTACATAATTATTTATTATTTATTTATATAATAATATATTACCTATATTATTTATATAATAATATATTATATACATTTATATCTAAGCTTAAGACGTAACTGCTCGTTTGGTAAGGTGGTTATGCGTCTTTTTTTTTTTCACTTGGTCCTGATTCGAATCCAGCACTTTACATTTATTTTTTCAGTTTAATTTTAACGAGCCAATTTCGAACACGAATAATTTCGAACGAGTCAAACATGAGACAAGCCTGAGCTCGCTCAAGCTCGGCTCGTTTACAGCCCTAGCTATATTGCTACCCTACGAAATATATCCAATTCAATTATTGTAATGATAATTATTTATATATTTAGTTAAACCGTAAAATAAACATGTATTTTGAAGATGTATTGATGCTTGTCATGAGGAGAACTAATGGTCTAAAAAGAGGAGGGTATGATAAAGAGGACCAATCGACAGAAGGCAAGAGGTCCACTGATCCGATTGGATGCAGCTGTTTGGGCCAAAGCAAGCAAGACTCAAGTTGACATATTCATGAAAGGTGACCGAATAGTCTGAATCTGAGTCGTTCGTTCGGAAACGAGAAGAAGAAACGTTGAAGCCAACCAGCATGAAGAAGTTAACTCGAAGGAAAAATTCAGACCTCGGCATCTCCAATCAAATTGGGAGTATCCAAAAGCTCACACATATATCATCAAGAGTCGACAATCCAAAACATACCGAGCCCGTCCCGTGGACTCAAAGCCAATTGAGTTCAGCCGACCAGCAACGTCGATTAAATCTAATCAATTGAATCGACCATATTGAGTCGAAGCCATAAAGGCTTAGTCGAGCGAACCAAAATATCCGAGCAATAAACTCGTACCTCTAAAATAAATTTTGAGACAAAAATGTAATATTATCATATTGTACTATCATCTATAAATAAAAGATCATTTAATGTACAAAGGTAGGTAGATACACTCGATTTTAACCAAAAATATCATGAAATATTAACACAATTGATATAATCTACTGTTCACTCATCCCTTTCTCCCCCTCTCCTTCATTTCTTACACTCTGTTTCTTAAGGTGTGATTCAATGACAAATAAAGACCGAACAAAAATATTTAAAAGTGGTATTTTAAATAAATGAAGATTTACATACATGCCACTCAATTTTCGCATGTATTTACATATCGAACTCCACAATTTAAGTTTTTACATATATGCCTTATTGCTTATACATCAAAATATATATTTCACTTTTTAAAAGTTCTTATTCGACGTGATATGGAAGATTTAGGTGATATAAAAAAAAAATAGTAAAATTTAGTGTTAGTTATATAAATACGTGTGAATTAAGTGGTAAGTATGTAAATGGCCATCAAATAAATGATAATTGATTAAAAGAAATATTTTTATTTGCTCATTTAAAATAAAAAGCATCTATTGCTACTATTGATATCCATTTCGCATGGAGGGGCATTTACATAAGTACCACTCAATTCCTATGAAATTACATATCTAACCCGGAATATTTATTTTTTTTATATTTATACCGCTCAATTATTTCACATCACATAAAATATTCCTACCTAACCTTCAAACATTAAATATACATTTTCTTGCACAAATAAGGTGTTATGCATGTAATACATTAAAGTTTAGGTGTAGATATAAAAATACATGTAAAGAAATAGAATGGCATGTTTGTAAACCATCAAAATTTTAGATAAATTTATACATTAAAAACAAAAAATAAAAGAAGCTTGAGCAATGAGCATTATATATGTGAATATAGATATTATCATAGATTGGAAAATTTACATACATAACAGACAATTCTTATGTATTAACATATCTTGTGCCTAAACCTTTTTATATCTCACTAATAAAAAAACATATTTTGTGCCTAAACCTTTTTATATCTCACTAATAAAAATTTGTAATATTCTATTTTTGACATTATATTATTGATTTAAGTGCTAATGTTTGCGTAAGATGTTGGTGTCAGACACTTCCGAGTGAATTTACGTCGCAAAATGACCCATACAGAAACGTTGGTCGCAAAGACAATTAGCTTCGGGAATTGACAATGCAAATGTTTGCGTGAGATGTTGGGTTTGAATGTGCATTTTTAGAATGTTATGGCATGATTCTTGTGGACGCAAAATCAACTATGAAAGAAGTTACAGATTTTACCAATACATGCTTAATGTTGCAATACATTGGGATTTGACCGACACTAATGTGTGTAGGGGGAATTAGATGCAAATCCTACGTGAACATGTGCAAGTATCCATCCACACATTTACACATTACAACACACAACAGATTGAACAAATATATGTCAACAGTGAAGTTGTTCATCCAACATAATTTATAAAATGTAAACGTTAAATATATATGCAGTATACATGTTCAAATACAAAAGAAAAATAAATAAGATAAGAACATAAATTCCTAAGGGGCATCCTCATCACAGTCATCCGCACACTCGTGTTCCTCTTCCTATTCCTCTTCCTCATGTAATGAACTCAGAGGCCGCATGTCTTGCCGATCTATAACCGTATCCCGTTTCCAGTCGGATGATGTTGCATCAACTATTTGCTGCCCCTAACATAATTGATGAAGTTCTTCCGTCATAGTAACGACACAAGGCATCGATAACGACGACCTCAGACCTTGAGCAAATTGGGAGTGCTTGGCCTAGATACAATAACCTTTGAGCTTAGGTTGACCATCTTCTTTCTAGCAAGGGCTGTCAAAAAAGCTCTTTGTTTGTGAATAGCTCATGTTTAACTCATTAAGTAGCTCTTGTTCGAAATGTTTATTAAATAAACAAGCTTGAAATAAAGAATTTACGCATATTATTTAAATGATAAAATATTATATATATTTATGTCTAAGTTTAAATAATAATTGCTCGTGTGGTCACATGGTTTTACTCCTTCTACCGCACAAAAGTGTTGAGATTTGAATCTAACGCCTTACATTTAGTTTTTTAATTAATTTAAGTGAACTAAATTCGAGTCGAACAAGAAAAAAAATTATGTAAATCGAGCCGAATACGAAAATACTGTTCACAAGCAATATCAAACACAAGTCAATTTTGATCACGAGCTATTATTGAACGAATCAAACACGAGTCCAGGCTGAGCTCATCCAAGCTTGGCCAGTTGACAAGCCTATTCCTAGCAGCCATATCTCAAAGTTAGGCTGCTCAGGACCAGCCTTACCATCACTATTACTAGTACATGTTGGGTTTTGTCTCTGGTTTTGGCTCTACGTGTCTTGAATGTGCTCGTAGTAATCTTCAAAATTAAATTTAAGTAATAATTAATATTTTACATTAAAAAATTAAGTAAAACGTAAAAAATAGTAGGTTACGATAGACACGTCGAGATAGGCCAAAGACCCATTGTTGCTTATATGGGCGCCGATGCTTCTGGACGTGAAATTTCGTCGTGATGGGAGGCTGACCGAGCTCTTGAGCCTATTGACATGAAAAAATAGTTGGTACCAAATAATTGAATAAACAAATTATCGAGTATTGAGTGAGTTTTACCAACTTTCTCAAATGCTTTGTGTGCAAGGCCAATTCTCCAATGTGGAGTGCAGCGCCCCTACCCCAGTTAATCGTATAATTTTGTTGGTTTGTATCCCTCTTTCTCTGATATTCAGAAATGACCCTTAAATTGGTTAACTTCGCACATATCTCCTCCCCAAACCAGATGAATCACTCTTCTATCTTATGAGCTATTGTGATTCATCATTGAGTCGATGCCTGACGTGACCCTCACAATTATGTCAGATCTCCTGTGATGCTCAGGAAGCCAGTAGAAGACCTTCGCAAAATAAATATTACAAAATAGTTAATATTGTAACAAATAAATCAATACAATCAATACAAAATGGTTGTACAAGTAGTGATAAATCAGTCAAACTTAGCCTAAAGAAAAATGAGAAGTATAGATTCATACTTTTTATATACAATTTTTATTTTTATGCTATGATTTTTTACAATCGATAGAAACATGCATCTTCACCTTTGGTACAACCGAGTTGTATTTGTTATACTTAGATAAATCAATACAACGGATACAATATGACTTTACAAATAGTGATAAATCATTCAATCATATTCATCAGAAAAAACAAAAATTACAAATTCATTCTTTCTATATATACAATTATTTTTATTGTTATATTATAATTTTTTTTGCAAAAGTAACTACATTGTATCATTCCCTTAGGTACAATCGTGTTGTACCAGTTGTACTGAGATAAATTAGTACAATTAATACAACAAGATTGTACAAGATAAAATTAGCCAAACCTAGCCACAGTGCTAAGCAAAAAAATAATAATAATAACTCATTCGTCGGCACACAATCAAAATAGTCTCATTCAAATATGAATTATTAAATATTACATAAATCAAACCGTTTCAATTAATAAGAAAATAAAGCTTATATATTAACAATGTAAACAAAATTTTGTTTCAAACATATCAATAAGTTCAAGTCTATAATTTTGTCACTAGAAAGAGAATCAAACATAATCTCAGTATTGTTTAAATTACCACTATGGTTGTTCTCTATTCTCACGGTTCTTCAAGAGTTTTGACAATGCAACAATTTTTTCTTAATTCCAGCAACGACAATAACTTTTAACTGATGTTCCACAAGGAAAAAATCTTTCATACCTAAACCCTAAAAGTTGAACGATCAAATGTTCTTATGTTACTATCAAATCATTGGCGCGTTCTTTTTTATGTTAAAAAGACACGACAATACCCTACGACGGGTCGAACTAGGCCACATCGTTACTTAAGTCGTTTGTTATGAATTCTTTAGAATAAAATAATAATAATAATAATAACACTTATATATTTAGATTGAATTGCACATGTAATTCTGTGTGCCTTATAGAGACAAAATATGTTTTATTAGTAAAACTTTTGAGATATCTAATTTAAATTACAAGATTTATTGTCTTTCCTCTTAAGACTTATAATATGAAATAATTTATTCCTAGAAAAAGTTATAAGGGATAAATTATTTCTTTAATATAAGGAGATATTTTAGTTTCATATATTAGGAATTATTTTTTTTCCTATTTTATATTATTTCCTATTATCTTCTAATAATTAGTAAAAATTAATTATTGGAGATATCAGATGATATATTTTTCCTTTCATATCATTTCCTTTTTATTATTTTTCATATTATAGGATTTTTTAAGGGTTATTTATAAGGGGAGCTGTGTTTCCCACCTGACCTTCTCCAAGCAGCCATTAGAACCAGATACCTCTTTACATTCTTCTCTACATCCTGCAATTCCTGTAGCTTATGTTGCACCTCACTTTTTCCCTATGTAGGTGTCGCTAGTCGTCGGTGTCAATTCTGCAGCATTTGTTGTGCCTCAATTTTTTTCCTGCGTAGGTGTCTGGTTCACTACACCATTGCGATTTCAACGGTTTCCCCTACGCAGCCATTCGGGCAATTGCAGACTTGTATTTTCAGCAAACAACTGACATTATTTTCTCTTTCTAGTAGACATTTTGGTTCGCCAATGAGATTTGTTTTTCTCTCTAGTGCAAATTACAGAGAATCTTCAGTTGAAATCCTAGTTTTCACTCTATGGTGGAAATCGTTGTCTCTCGTAGAACTGCACAGAGCACTGGCTTCCTTGCGGGCATTCCCATGATCGTTTTCCCTGTAGTTTTTTCAGTCGCAGATCCTTCTTGCTGGATCTTCCAGCCGTGGACCTACCAATTTTCTTCCAGGACCGTCGAAGCACCTACCTATAGCGGGACCTATCCCTTGATGACTTTCTTGTTACTGGAACTCCCTCATGTAGCCCTTCATGCTAGTGAAATTCTCTCCTGAGGCCTTTCCTTCCATTTGAACTTCCTGCGGACATATCTATTGCCGACGGGACCTTCGGGTTTACTCCTGCAGCTGGTTCTCTCCCCTGCAACCTTTCCCATCGTCAGACCTCCCTCATGCAACATTTCTCGCCATCAGATCTACATCAACAAATTTTCCCTGCAGATTTTGGCCAGCTTGTCCATCGAAAGCACTGCTCTTTCCTGCAGCATTATTGCAGCCTTCTCCGAGCACTACAACTTTCCTAAGCACTGTCGTTGGCCCTCTACAGCTTTCCTGCAACCCCCCTGTACCCTCATTGCAGCTTTCCTACAACCTCCCTGCAGCCTTCTTGCAGCTTTCCTGCATCTTTCATGCAACATTATTACAGCTTTCTTGTTGCTTTCATATAATTATCAGTCATCTGGTGACTTACAAATTCATCAATGTCTCGAAATTGAGCTTAGCCCTCGTCTAGGCCACTCTCAGGATTCGGCCACTCTCAGGCTTCAACATTCTCGGCTTCGGAGCTCTCAGGCTTCGACACCCTTAGGCTTCGTCACTCTCAAACCTCGACATTCTCGACTTCGACACTTACGGTTTGAGGATTGTTGGAGTTTCTTGTTGGCAAATTGATGCTGCCTGTCCAGTCAGCATACTACAACCGATGTTTTCAAATTCAAGTTGAATATTGTTTTCAACCATGTTCAACTTGAGGGAGAGTGTTGAGATATCAAATTTAAATTACAAGATTTATTGTTTTTCCCATTAAAACTTATAGCCTGTCCAGTCAGCATACTACAACCGATGTTTTCAAATTCAAGTTGAATATTGTTTTCAACCATGTTCAACTTGAGGGAGAGTGTTGAGATATCAAATTTAAATTACAAGATTTATTGTTTTTCCCATTAAAACTTATAATATGAAATAGTTTATTCCTAGAAAAAGTTATAAGGAATAAATTATTTCTTTAATATAAGGTGATATTTTCGTTTCATATATTAAAAATTATTTGTTTTTCTATTTTATATTATCTCATAATAATTAATAAGAATTAATTATTGGAGATATCAGATGATATATCTTTTCTTCCATATCATTTTCTTTTTATTATTTTTTCTATTATAGGATTATTTTAAGGTTTATTTATACCCCGTTCATATGAATAAAAATATTTTGAAATATTCCACTTTGTTTCTCATTATTTAAAATTTCAACAAAAATTATGCTCTCACCTGAAAAAAAATAAAAATTTTAACACTTCACAAAATTGAAATTATGAATATAGTTATATATCTATATATATATATATATATACATACATATGTATATATACATATACATATATATATATATATATAAAGTATGTACATATAAGTTATATACTACTGTATATATATATACTTATATGTAGTTATATACTTATAAAAGTTTGAATGACAAGGTGAAGGATTCTTAAATGGGCAACACACGGCGCGCGGGACCGCACTGGCTTCACTTTCCTCCCTGCGGCAATGGCCAACTATTTCCGGTAACTATCGCTTTTGCGTTTCCAGTTCTATAAAAGGAATCCCCGCCAGAGCTTTTTCTTCTTATAGAGCTTTCTTCCTCATCTCTCCCGTTCGTCAACATCACTAATCACTGCTGTTTCAGTAGACTGGGAGAGCTAGGAGTGGAGAAAAGAGATTTGAAGATGGGGAGGGGGAAGATAGAGATTAAGAAGATAGAGAATCCGACTAATCGGCAGGTGACCTACTCGAAGAGGAGAGCTGGGATTATGAAGAAGGCGAGGGAGATCACTGTTCTCTGCGATGCTGAGGTTTCGCTTATCATGTTCTCGAGTACTGGGAAGTTTTCTGAGTACTGTAGCCCTTCGACGGAGTGAGTACTGCACGCAGTGTCATTTTGTTTGGAATATCTGTCTTAGTTACACTTGTTTCTAGGGTTTTATATTTTGTTCGTTTTTATGTAGAACGAAGAAGGTTTTTGAACGCTACCAGCAGGTATCTGGCATTAACTTGTGGAGCTCGCAGTACGAGGTGATAGATCTGCAAGCCTTCTAGATTTGTAATATATTTTTAGTTTGTTTGGTGGAGATGAGGATTGATATTTAGGGTTTGTTTTGTGTTTTGTGTTTTGTGTTTGAGTGGAAACAGAAGATGCTGAATACGCTTAACCATTCGAAGGAGATCAATCGCAATCTGAGGAGGGAAGTAAGGTGGGTGTAAGAGAAGAGAGAAAGAAGAATGGAGGAGAATGGAAACTGGAGTTGGGTGTCAGATAAAGCTGTGAAAGCTGTTGCATGTTTACCATTTTTTTTCATTATTTTTTTTATTTTGACTTGGGAAACATTAATATATGTTTTTTCTTCTTGGATGGTGAAAAGGCAGAGGATGGGGGAAGATCTTGAGGGACTGGATATCAAGGAACTGCGCGGTCTTGAGCAAAACATTGATGAGGCATTGAAGCTAGTACGAAATAGAAAAGTGAGATCTCAGCTATGCCTTCTATACACAGCTTCTCTTTTTGAAAGCTAGCTCTTCACTATCATTCCTCAAATTTCAAAGCATGCTCGGTTTATCGGCTAGTTTAAAACCTTTTAACATTTTTTTGTAATTGGAATTGTTTGCTTTTAGTAACTATACAAGATTTAATGCAACTTTCTTTATTTTGTCTTGAAATATTAACTCTATGGTTTGGAGATTTATTTTCTCGTTTTCTAAAGCTTACTAATCTCCATTAATTGATAATAAATTATTATTTACTATGGTTGTGATTTTACTTCGCTAACACTTTTTATATGAATGATTTATTGACAGTATCATGTAATCAGTACTCAAACGGACACCTACAAGAAGAAGGTTTTTAATTTTTCCCCTTTTTTCATTTTTTTAATCTACTTTTTCGATTATTTTATTTCATATATGCTTTTGAGACTTTGGTTTCTCCCCTTTTGAGTGGAAAATTAGTTAATATACAAGAGAATCAAGATGCATGTAACCCTCAAGAAAGGAATACTTGATAAATATAGTTTGTAGAATATATATATATATATATATATATATATATATATATATGGGTGGGAAGTTAGTATGCAACTGCATTGTCAGTCGTAAGACTCTTCTAACCTAGATTCGATCCCTACAGTATTCTTAAATGCCACCCTTTGTATAATGTCAAAGATTTTACAAAAGGGTTTATCATTTTGCAAAATAGAAATACCCATAAGATATATTTTTTTTCTTTGGCTTTTGATCGACATATCAAACAATTGAGAGAAAACTCGTAAAATTAATATTCAATGAATGCTCTATATTTTTGTTTGGGATGTTTAGAGTGTATTTATTTGCTTAAGTTAATAAAGTATCATTTGGCCATACATTTTGTTTGGGGGAAAAATACTTATACTTGGGAGATGTCATTTCATGTGACAGTTTATAGGTCATCTTTATATTTCCTGTGGTAAAAATAATTGATTGATGGAAAAAACATTTGCTAAATTATCCAAAATAAGATAGTTAACTCAATTGAGAGAAGACGACCCTCAGCGACGTTTGGTTTATTATACATAAAAAACCTTTTGGCTATTTTATATATATATATATATATCTGTGTATGTAGAAATTTCTCACAGAAATAATTTTTGGCTCATAAATAAAATTCATCTTTTCGTCAAGTTTCATTAGATCAAGCACATCCTTCACTTTTCTACATTTAATATAGTGCCATTTATATGCATACCACCTAATTCTTATGTACGTATTTATGTATCACACCTAAGCTTTACTATTTACATTTATACCATCGAAACATATAGAATTGAAGTTTTGGTATTAGAAATGTTAATACGTGGGAATTTAGTGGCATGCATTTAAATCTTCCTTTCAAATATCATTTCACAGTTGAAAAATCTATACAAAATTAATTCCTCAATGGTTCGCTATGTCCCTAATTGTTTAGTCAAGCTCAACATTCACCTCTATTATATCCAGTCGGTTCTTTAGCCAATGTTGAAACAAATTAAATTCAAGAGTTAAAAATCGTCTAGAAATGCAAAATATCAAGGCGTCTTTTGACTTATCTAATAAGGACAAGCAATGGCCTCTTGGAATATATTTGTTGTAGAGGATTGTTGACCATATATTTCTCAGGTATGTGCTTATCATAATGGTGCCTTATTAGGGTAGAGTGTCTTCTCTAGGAATATATTTACTAATTTTTAATATGAAACTTATTTCACAATTTTGCTCTTCTACCCACATTGCTAGCTTATTCCATGGAGATTGTGTTATGAGCTACATTTTATCATTGTCAAATTTAATGATAGTAATTTAGATTTAATTTATTTTAGCTATGATTTAAATTTAGGAGCATTTTTGTTTGATATTTGATGATTGAAATTTTATATCACAGTTATTCAACATTTTAAATTAATGTGAGTTTAAAATTATAAGCTTATAAAACCTGTTTAGTTGTCAATCATGTATGAATGCCATTTGAGATTTTTCGTCGTATTTCG
>NW_018165112.1:169184-242199 GCF_001263595.1 Phalaenopsis equestris | reverse complement strand
TATTCAGAAAAGATTACAGAATACAATATTCAGCTCTCTCAAAGACCTAGGATTACAAGCAGGTCTATTTATAATCCTAGAGTAAGCCCTGCAGTACAATATGTAATTCCCAAATTACCCCTGTACCGTATAGCCCCAACCCATATAACGTAACTTCCCAATTTGGACAAATTCTTTCGCTCCGCTTTGCTCCGCTTCGTTCCAACATCTGTCCCTATATGGTATATGAGTCATACCATAACAAATCTCCACCTTGGCGAATATCCAGCCCCTTAGGAGAAAAGATACCTGGGAGTTACACCTGCACCAATGTGGGTTAGGCCATCATGCTTCTGCTGCGCCCTCGCTGATCTCAACCCACTGAATTCCAAGAGACACATCTCTTCAATTCCAAGAGACATCTCTTCATTCAAAGAGACTCCAAATTCTGGTATTATGAGTCATACCTAATAATATATAAATTTAGATCAACTAAAAGATTTGATGCGTTCTTCATGATTAAACTTAAAAGCCGACTGATTCAAATGAAGATTTCAAAGCAAATATGGAATGCTAAAGAGTACCATCATGCCTTATTTATAAGAAATCAAGGGCGCAAAAATTCAAAAAATTCAATTATTGAATCAAAGAACAAATGTTTTAAACCTTTTTTATTAAAATTTTTTATTTTTATCATAACATCACTTTCAAGAAATAGGAGAATCGATGAATTAAAATATAAACATTAAAAATGTGTAGCACCATCTCTATATTTCAGGGCGTTCAATTGTTGAATCACTGATTAAAGAATAAATGCTATTTACTTTTTTCATTATATATTTTTATTCATATCACAACATCGCTTTCAAGAATAAAAGAATTGGTGAATTAAAATTTGTGCATTGAAAATGTGTTGGTGCTGATCTCGAGGAGATTTAACAGCTTAGAAAGAAGAATGTACGATAAAGGATGACTCACAGACAGAATACCAGAAGGCCCTCCGAATAGACTAGATGTAGCTGTCTAAGTCAAAGCGGAAGACTGATCAAGCAAGGAGAAGAACAAAAAGACGGACGATCGATCCGAATCCTAATTAATTAGACTAAAAGAAGATAAATGAGCATCCCAGCTAACCACTTTAAGAAAGCCAAGTGAAGTCATCAGCTCACCTTATGGTAAATTCGACTTGAGAAAAGACATAGTTCCTCAATGCACTCATTATTCCACGGACGTCTCCGAGACTCCTCATAAGGGACCAAGAACTGAAAACACAAGAAAATCTTATAGTCATCCCATAGACTCTCATTGTTCAGAAACGGGTCACCTGTTAGGCTATGATGGTTCACTCTCTAGTAGATAATTTAGGCTTGTTCTACCGACATGTGCTTCTCATCCAGAGATCGAGGGTTGATAGGTAAACTAGATCAGCAAATCGACAAAGACTAGTCGTTCGAATCAAGTGCTACTGACCCGGAGCAAAATAAGATTAGCTGGCTGGTAGTGCCAACTCAACCTAGCTGATCGGACCGGCTTTAATGAGTCGAGGTCAAACATGCTCAAACTACCTAGCCAGAGAACAATTGAGGAATATGGTCGTATATATAAAATATCTAGAATATCCTATACAAACCCTATTAAAGCTTAGACACAAATATAATATCACTACATTGTATCATCTCTTCTATAAATATAAATATAATTTAATGAGAAAATAAGAATGGACAAGATGTATTTTTGTTTATTATTTTTGTTTATTACTATTCACAAATATAAAGATTGGTGTATTGGTTTCAATTCACCAATAAATTAGAATTCAACAATATTCTTTCTTAAAATTTAAGATCTTGGCCTGTTGAAAGGCTTTTTTTTTAAATAGTTAATTTGTGCTCTCATTAGAAAATATTTTTGGCTCTTTTTTAATCAATTTTTTAGATGACCACATTTTCGTCACTCTCTCCTTTCTTATGCCTTTTTTGGGGTGCGATTCACCGATAAATCAGAATTCAACAATATTCTTTCTAAAAATTTAAGATGTTGGCCAGTTGAAAGGTTTTTTTCTTAAATTGTTAATTTTTGCTCTCATTAGAAAATATTTTTGGCTCTGTTTTTTTTATCAATTTTTTAGATGAACACATTTTCGTCATATTATTTATCATGATTGTTGCTCCTTGGAACCGTCTCTATTGTAATCCCTCTTAGAACACAGTAGCAAGTTTTGATCTCGGAAGCAAGTTGAACCGTAAAATACTGGGGAATTTACATACATACCACACAATTCTAGTATATTTACATATCTTATACCTAAATTTTCGTATTTATAATATTAAAAAAACATTCATATTTACGCGGAATATCTCAATCACAATCTTTATAAAAGTTAAATTCATCTTTTAGTGCATAGGTTTATGTCGGAAAATTTTTACAAGTGTAAATATGAAATTTTGGGTGCTAGATATGTAAATACATAAGAAATGTGCAATATGTAAACAAGTGTAAATATGAAATTTTGGGTGTTAGATATGTAAATACATAAGAAATGTGCAATATGTACGTAAATTTCCCTAAAATATTTTGATATCTGTATTACTGAAAGTAAACTTGGTATCGATATCAACAATCAATCAGCGATCATCACGATTGTAGTCAATAGCGTTAATTATTGCTTGACGCTTTTTCAGTCGATTCGCACAGGTGTTTTATATTATTGGTAATAAAACGCATCCATCAACAATAATTGTAAATGCGCTGATTAATGCATATACGGTTAGTTTTTCTTTTTCTACGTTAGGTTTGGTGGTTAGGACATTGTTTCATCAATTGTTTGGATGTCAAAGTATGCTCAATATATTTTGTCAGCGTTTAAATTTTTATTTTTTTCTTTGTCACTACCATATGAAAAGAATTTTATGGTTGTGGACCATGTAATTATATAGGTTTTCCAAGTTATAGTCCAAAAATAGCCAACTGTTTTTTTATGGATAAAATATGAGATTTGTCATCCATTATGTTGCCAACAATTTGTAGTAAAAATTTGTTACACAACTATAGATTATATAATTCTTACCTACTTATATCTAAAACCTAAATTTTTATATTTAAATATATGACATTAGTCTTCACATGAAAAAGACGCATTTCGCTTACAAAATAGTGATATTTTTATATACAACAACAACAATAACAAGCCTTTATCTCGCCAAGTGGAATCTACTACTTGAATCCTTTTTCTCTATTGTGTTTTATTGAGTGTCAAATTTTCACTTAATTCTAGTAGATTAAGATCATTTTTTATATAATATGCCCGTCTTTTAGGGTTTACCTCCGTCCTTTTTAGCATAAGTCGAATCTAAAACATCTACTATCCTAACTAGATCATCATATGACTGGCTTTTAATATGATCAAACCATTTAAGATGACTCTCTCTAAAATTGTCTGCCACTGGAGCTACACCAACCTTTTTATGGAAATATTAATTTCACATTTTGTTTCTAAGTGTCAAGCCACACTTCCACCTAAGCATTCTTATCTTTGCAACATTTAACTTTGTTTATGCTTCTCTTTTAAAGACTAACATTCCGTGCCATAAAGCATTGGATGTCTCACTATTATCTTATAAAAGCATTGCAGGTTTCACCATTATCTTGTAAAAGTTTCCTTTAAATCTAATCAATACTTTCTATCACACAATAAGTTTGATGCATTCCTCTACTTTAACCGACCAACTTGAATTCTACTAATAACATCTCCATCTATATCATCATCACTTTAAACAGTTATACCTGAGAGATCTATAATGTGCACACCTTTTGATAATTAAATTCAACAGTTTTTACCTGTCTATGAATTCTCAGACATTAATTTAAATTTTTAAATTTTGTATCTTATTTTTGTTCAATTTCTTACCCACCAGAGTTCTTATTTTTGTTCAATTTCTTACCCCTCTTCTTCATTTGTTGCAGTTGAAGAACTCCCAAGAAACACACCGGAACTTAATGCACGAATTGGTGAGCACTCAAGCTGGCTTAAGATTGTTTGAGATCATTTTTTTAATTTTATTTTAATTTTATTTTGTTAATATTCTTAATTAAAATAATACAAATTTAATATGCTCTAATATGCTTAGTTATTTTTAAAATTACTCCAAATAATTTATACGTATTTTTCATTATTTTTAAAAATAGATCAATATATTTTTCTAAGATAAAAAAGTATGAAAAAAATACTCTAAGCAATTATATTTATAACAATAAAAGAAAAATAAAAATCAAAATAAAAGGGAAATTCACATACAAGATAACACATGATTCTTATCTATTTACATATCTTATATATCTCACAACTATATTTTCATATTTACACACATAGCACAAAGTGTTTTAAGCTAATGCATATGTAAATTTCATTTTTAAAATATAATAATAGTTTTATTTTTGATGTGATATTAAATATTTGAGTGCTATGTGAGAGCATGTAAAAGTTTATGTGCGAGGTTTGTAAATGCATAAGAATCGTGTGCTAATTATGTAAATGATCCAACAAAAAACTAAAATGATTCCAAACAAGCTCTTATCATCCCAGAATCTAAGGTAAATGTCTAAAATTTAAAACTAAATGCAGGAAATCGTTGAGGACCACCCAGTGTATGGGTTCCACGAGGATTCAAGCAATTATGAGGGTGTTCTTGCTCTTGCAAATGACGGGTCTCACATGTATGCCTTCCGGGTGCAACCCAACCAACAAAATCTTCAAGGAACGGGATATAGCTCTCACGATCTTCGCCTCGCTTGATATAATCGTGTAAGTAGTACAATCACATATGCAGTCTTCATTTTATTGTTCGCAAATTATGCTCTCAGTAGCTGGTATCTAATGTAGAACTAACTACTGCAACTTGCTCTTATCTTGCTATGTGTGATTCTGTGGTAATGTGGACTAAAAGTATTTGTTGCACTTTGGTAGTTTTACTGTGTTTTTTGCATAATAATAACACATCACCCATATGTCAAATTTTGTTATTTATTAATTTATATAACACTCTTGCGTCACAATCAAATCAAAATATATGCGTGAAATTGTGTTTTTTTACTTTGGAAGGTTATCATTGCATTTTAGATATGATGTAAGAAAATTCAGTGTTAGGTAAGTAAATATTAGAGTTTATGTGTTAGATACGTAAATGTTTTAAGAAATTTGTGGTATGTATATAAATCCCACTTGAAAGAATTCAATATCTTATTTGTTTAGTTAGTTCCGGAATGAGATGATTGAGGGCAATTTATGAATATAGATTCTTCATGTGCTTGGCATGAATGAGACGTCAAGTGTATTATAATTAGTTTGTTTGTGTCAAGGTAATATTATTTGAACAAGTTATATTTGATCAAATGAGAATCCAATGGCTTGCTTCTTCTTTGAATGCTATAGAAGGGGATGAAAGTTACAAAATAGACTTGGAAGAAATACATATATAACTCTCAAATCATGTATATATATATATATATATCATACCACTTTATTTGTGCACGACAAGTTGCGCCAATTTTATTTATTAAAATTTAAATGATGGTAGTTATAATGTAATATGAAAGATTTTGGCGAAGAAAATGTGAAAAGATAAAATTGTGTATTAAATATGTAAATAATAGGACTAATTGGTGGAATGATGTAACCATTAAATTTTTAACTTCAAAAATTTTCTGCAGATGCCACATAATTTATAATAACTGTTTCGAAAATTAAGCTATTGTTCACTCTCTTCACAGTGAACGTAGGTCAAGCAATTACAACTACTTTAGTTTGTTGTCTTTTGCTATTCTCTTTTTTCCAAACTTATTATATTATCTCAATATATATCATTTCAATATTATCTAAATCTTTTTGAAATATTAGGAATAAATTTGAACAATATTTCAATTTGCTTTTTTACATAAAATTACTATTCTTCTTTATTGTCTTTATGCATATCTCCCAAGCTAGATAGCAATAAATTGGCATTCTATCTCACGCGCCCGCTCGACTCACTTCCACCTCTAGTGGTGAACACCTGCCAAACTTCCTCTTTGTTAGAATTTGATGTGTTGGGAACTAAGATTTAAGAAGTCACAAAAAAGTTAGTTACACTGATATTTGCAGAGTATACAAACAAATGTCGCATGTTTGCGCGTACTGGAATGGTGGAATAGGGAGAACCATATTTGCTCAAAAAATATATAACAAGAAGATACACTAAGTTCCAAATCAAAGTAAGGGTATGTGTTTCACGGACTTATAATGAGATATAATTGCTGCAACAAGTGATTAGAGGAACTGAAGATTCATATGGTGATGCTAGAACTAAAATGGAGCTCCATCCATTACTTTAGTTCGTTGCTCACGGGAAGAGCCCTTTTCTTGTTTTGGATGATGTCTTAAGGGCAAATGTTTGCATTAATCTGTTTATAAATCTATTACAAGTTCTGCTTCCATTGTTAGGATCCTAGTAATAACAAGAGATGAAAATGTGCGAGAGAGATGGGGGTGGCACATTTACACCCAAACATACAGTCGAGGCTAGTTTGGAAATACTTGGTAGAAGAGTTTTTTTGGATGAACAGGAGGAAGAGATTAAAAAGTTTCAAATTTAATCTTAAAAAATGTTATGGACTCCCTCTAGCGATAAAGTCCATTATTACAGTTCTGGCGAAGAAAGACTGAAGTAGAAGAGATCTCATGTGTATTAGATTACCAATAAAGTTGGGAATAGAAGATAAACAAAGACCATTAATTTGCAGCATATGAAGACATGCTAATTCTATCAACTGGATATCATTTAAAATATTAATGCCTCTACACATAAGAAGAGTTCTAAACTTTTTTTGTCGATTATCAAACCTTTAATGACTGCTACACTTTCAGGAGTTTTGATTAATAATCTTTAAAGTTTTGTCCTTGGAGAGAGATAATTGTAGCAGTCATTGTAGTTCTAGAAAAGATTTCATCTTATGAGAGAAACTGCATTAGAGATCTCAACTTATCGTGCATTATAAAATATTGACCCACATTATAAGGATCACGCTAAAGAAGATTTCTATCAATCAATTCTTCTGCTACATTTTTCTATAAAGAATTAGTTTGCTTTTCTAAGAAGCTTTTGGACACTCATAATTGAACTAGATTATCACAATCAAGTGGTTCATTCTCAGCAGACAAGGAACAATAAACAAACACTACCTTAGATGAGATGGAAGATCATCATAGCTGAGGTACATCACACTATCAAGTTCTTCGGGAAGGTTTCTTATGGACCACACATAACTTTTAGGAACTTTTTTTCCATTCTTTTCTACTTAAATCTTAGATCCAAACAATCATGCATGACTCGTGTTAGACTCAAGTCTTTTACATCAATTACTGTCCATTTTTTATTCCAAGCTGTGAACACCCGTCAAATTTTCTCCTTGAAAGAATTTGATGTGCTGGAATTTTAGATTGAAAGGGCCACAAAAAAATTGATGACGTTGATAGTAGCAAAGCATGCAAACAAACATCGCGTGTTTTTCCTTACTAGGATGAGAGAAATAGGAAAAACCACACTTACACAAAACATATATAACAATAAGAAGATACAAACCGAGTTCCAAATCAAATTATGAGTCTATGTTTCACAAACTTATAATGAGATAGAATCACTGCAACAAATGAATTGAAGGTTTAGATGTTCGTTTGGTGATGCCAGAACTAAAACGGAACTCCAACCATTACTTCGGTTCGTTGCTCAATTGAAGAGCCTTTTGTTTTGTTTTGAATAATGTTTGGAGGATAATGCTTGAATTAATTTGTTTAAAAATCCATTACCGAGCATTACTGTCATTGTTAGGATCCTAGTCCCAACAAGAGATGCAAACGTTGCGATGGATAGGGGGGTGGCACACATACATCCAAAGATGTAGCTTTTAATCTCCTCATGACAAACATGCATCTCGAGATACAACTTTCAGTTAAGACTAATTTGGAAAAACTTTGTAGAAAGGTTTTTTTGGATGGAGAATTTGAGGAGATTGAAATAATGGCAGATTTAAGATTTGAAATTGTTAAAAAATGTTCTGGCCGTCCTTTAATGATAAAGACCATTGCTGGCGTTCTGACAAAGAAAGACAGAAGTAGAGGATGCCTCATGTGTATCAGATAATCAATGAGTTAGGATAGAGAGATAAACAAAGACCATTAATTCGCACATGAAGAAGTGCCAATTTTGCAACTGATTGTCATCTAGCATATTGATTCCTCTGCAAGTGAGAAGAGTTCTCAAACTTTTTAGCTCGATTATCAAACTTTTAATGACCACTACACTCTTAGGATTTTTTATTAATGGTCTTAGATGTTTTGCCCTTAGAGAGATGATTATACCACCCATTTTAATTCCAGAAAAAATTAAATCTTATGAGAGAAGCTACATTAGAAATTATAATCGATCTTGCATTCAGTAATATTGACTGATATAATAAGAAACATGCCGCAGAAGGTTTGTACTAATAAATTCTTGGTAATATTTTTTTGTTATATCTTCCTCTAATGAAACAATATGCTCTTTTATGAAATCTTTGGCCACCCATAATCGAACTAGATCATCACAATCATACAATCCATCCTTAGAAAACGAGGAACAATAAACGAAGCATTGTTTGAGATAAGTTTGAAGGTCGTCATAGCTAAGGTACAACACACCACAAAATTCTTCAGAATGTTTTCTCATGAACCACACATAATTTTTAAGAATTTTTTAATCTTAACAATTATGCAATACTGGAGCTTGACTCGATTCTTTTATATCGTTAATTGTCCCTTTCCAATTATTAGCGCCAAACACCAGCTAAACATCCTTCTTGTTAAAGTTTGATGTACTGGAAATTGAGATTGAAAAGGCCTAAAAAAGTTGGTGATGTTGATTGTTGCAGAGCACACAAAAAAAGGTCACGAGTTTGTGCTTATTAGAATGAGAGGAATAAAAAAATGACAATTACTCTAAAAATATATAACAAGAACATACAAACTGAGTTCCAAATCAAATTGCTGGTATTTTTTTTGTAAAATTATAATGAGATAGAATTGTTGCTACAATTGATTAGAGGAGCTGGAGGTTCTTATGGTGATGCTAGAACTAAAACGGAGCTTTAACCATTAATTCAACTCGCTGCTCACTGGAAGATGATTAGAGGGCAGATGTTTATATTAACCTATTTAGATATTTATTATAGAGTGCTACTAAAATTATTAGGATTCTAGTCACAACAAGAGATGAAAATGTTGCAAGGAAAATGAGGGTGACACATATACATTCAGTGATGCAGCTTCCAGTTGAGATTAGTTGGGAATTTCTTTTTAGAAGGGTTTTTTTGGATGGAGAAAATGTGGAGATTCAAAAGTTGACACATTTAGGTTTTCAAATTAATGTTTAAAAATGTTATGACGTCTTTCTAGCGATAAAGACCATTGCTGACATTCTAACAAAGAAAACAAAAGTAGATGATATCTCATGTATATCAGATAACCAAGATATTTGAGATAAATGAACACCAATAATTCAGAGCACAAGAAGGCGTGCCAATTCTACAAACTTGATATTATCTAGCATATTGATTCCTATCAAAGTAAGAAGTGTTCTCATATTTTTTTCCTCAATTATCAAATCTTTAATGGCCGCTGCACTTTCAGGAGCTTCGATTGATAACAACCATTATAGTTTCATAAAAGATTTCATCTTGTGAGAGAAATTGCGCCAAAGATCTCAATTAGCCATGCATTCTGCAATATTGACTGACATCATAAGGATCAGACTGAAGAAGCTTTCTACGAATCAAGGCTTTATAATATTCTTCTGCTACATCTTCCTATAATGAATAAGTTTGCTCTTCTTCAAAGCCTTCGTCCCATTATAATCGAACCAGATCATCACGATCTTGAGGTTCATACTCAGGAAACAAGAAAAAGTAAACGAAGCATTGTTTGAGATGAAATGGAAGGTCAAGATATTGAGGTACAACACACCATAGGTTTCTCAAGGGTCATGTATATTCTTAAGAACTTTTACATGAATCTTAGATTCTAACAATTATGCATGACTCGGGATGTTTCTTGAGATAACTTTCTAAAGAACTTCATGAGGCACTTTATCTCAACTATGACCACCTTTCATCTCATCTCAAGCAATGGTTCATTGTTTCATGAGGATGAAATGCTTAATCTTGGTGATTTGATTCAATTATGGTGGCTAAATGCTTTGCGTTTCATGAGGATGAAATGCTTAATCTTTGTGATTTGATTCAATTATGGTGGCTAAATGCTTTGCAGAAGGGAAAACTGATTTATTAGAGGAAAATGTAGCTGAAGAATATGAGAAAGAATTTATTAGTGAAAACTTTCTGGAACATGATTCTTTTGATGTCGATCAATATTGCGGAATTCACGACCAGTTGAGATCTCTAAAACAGTTTCTCCCACGAGATTAAATCTTTTCCGGAACTAAACTGTTTGCTACAATTATATCTCTATGGGTAAACCTTCAAGACTATCAATCAAGACTTCTGAAAGTGTAGCAGCTATAACAAGTTTGAAAATCAAGTAAAAATTTTTGAGAGTTTTTCTTATTTGCAGAGGCGTCAATATGATAAATAATTTCTAGTTGGTAGAATTGACACACTTTTGTGTGCTGCAAATTAACGAAATTTGTTTGTCTCACATTTCCAACTCTATCGGTTATCTGATACACACGAGGAATCTTCTTTTTCTGTCATTCTTCTGTAGAACGACAACAAATGTCTTTATTGCTAGAGGGAGGTCAAATTTTTTTTTTTTTAAATTTGAAATCTTTGATATGCAAATTTTTCAATATCCTTCTCTCCATAAAAAAAAATCTTATACAAAGTATTTTCCCACTAATCCCAACTAAAGGGTACATCAGTAGATGTATGTATGCCACCCTCATCTCCATTGCAACATTTATATCTTTTTTTAAAGCTAGGATTCTAACAAAGACATTAGCACTCTGTAATGGATTTCTAAATAGATTAATCCAAACATCTACCCTTCAATCATCTTCCACAACAAAAAAGCTCTTTCCGTGAGAAGAGCATTGAGGTAATGGTTGGAGCTCCACTTTAATTATGTCATCGCCATAAGAATCTTCAACCACTCTAATAACTTTGCAGCAATTATATCTCATTATATAATTGTGAAACACATGCCTTGATGCCCACACTTTGATTTGAAACTTAGTTTGTATCTTCATATTGTTAAGTGTGATTTTTCTCATTCCTCTCATCTCATTAAGCACAAACAGACTACATTTGATTGTCTGCTCTTCAAATATGAACTTCAAAAAAAAGTTTGTGGCTTCTTCAATCTCAGTTTCCAGCACATCAAATTCTACCGAGAAGGAATTATGGCAGGTGTTCACCGCTATGAAATGGAAAAAGACAATTAGAGATGTAAAAGAGTAGAGTAAATCCTGAGTTATGAACGATTGTTAGGATCTAAGATTTAAATAGAAGAGGATGAAAAAAAGTTCTTAAAAATCATGCTTGGTCCATGAGAAACCTTCCTAAAGACTTCATGGTGCTTTGTACTTCAGGTATGATGCCATTCCATCTCATCTCAAAAGTGCTTCATGTATTATTCCTTATTTTCTGAGGATGAATTGCTTGATCGTGATGATCTGATTCAATTATGGGTGGCCGAATGCTTCATAGAACAATAAATTGATTCATTAGAGGAAAATGTAACAGAAAAGTATCAGAAAGAATTAATTAGTAGAAACATTCTGCAACATGATCCTTTTGATGTTAGTCAATATGAAAAAATGCGTGATCATATGAGATATTTAACATACTTTTTCTCACAAGAAGAAATCTTTTCTTGAACTAAAATGTTTGCTACAATTTTCTCTCCATGAAAAAAACTTTGAAGACTACCAATTGAAACTCCTAAAAGTATAGCGACCATTAAATGATTGATAATTGATACAACTAAAATATATAGTGTTTTTAGACATTTTTATACCTATTTTTGAGATATTGCGCTTTAATGGAAGGTATTTGTGTGTTTTTCTTTGAGATACAGGTAAAACGATGAAAAATACTAAAAGGAGTGAAAATTGATCAAATTTGGAGTAAAAATGTGAAAATTATGCTAAAGTGTTTTGGCGTCTAAGCGCCAGATCCGACGCTTAAGCGTCGGTTAAACAGAAAAGGCCGCGCATAAGCACTAGAGGTTCTACGCTTAAGCGTCAAAGACAGTTGTTTGGGGGTTTTCATCATTTGACAGAATTTGAAGAGGTATTTGAGGCACATATTGGCTAAAGAGGATGGTTATGACCATTAGGAATGAAAATATTATTAAAAGACTTATGAATACATCGAATTTGGACACACTTTGGAGAGTTATCAAGACATCTCTTGGAGATTTACAAAAGAAGGAAGTTTTTACATTTGAAGTGGGTGCTTGAAGAGGGATAGGGTGCTTGAAGAGGGAGAGAGTGCTGGAGAAGAGGGAGAGAGTGAGAGGGAGAGAGTGCTGGAGTCTTAAGAAGATTGTGGAGAATCTTGTGTAGAAATTCAGGCATCACACAAATTTACTTTATCCTTTTTGTTTTTAGTTTATTTTGAGAGTGTTGTAAAAGAGAAGAGATTCAAAGAAAATTCAAGAGTTGGTGGAGGATTTTAGATAAGTTTTTATCTTTGATTTGATAATGATTTTTACTTTTAAACTAAAGTATGGTTTTGTTTTCTTCATGGATTCTGAGTAGTTATCTTTATCTTTTTTCTTAAAATGATAAGTAATTAAAGTAATTAAAGTGTTGGATGGAAGTTGTTGAGAGTACTGATCTTTCATGTTGGAAGAAGTGATGATTTAAATCCATGAACTTCATTTACTTCTTGATTTGGCATATCCAGATGTTAAAATTTATTCTGAGAACATATAAGAACCGAGCTAGTATTGTCTCATTCAATAATTGGAAAGAATCCCATGAGGTTGTATGAATAAAAATGTAATTCATATGATTTATTGCAAATAAATATATAAATAATCTTTGAAGGGTGTAGAGTTAGATGACAGGTTAAAGCCCCCAACTTGATTTGTTATTTTAGGTTATGGTACGAGATGTTAGCCCCCAGGTGGAGGGAATCAAGGGAACTCTAGAGTGAGAGATGATATCTTCACCACCTCTATTCAAACTTTAAATTAGCCAATGTTCTTTATAACATCTCTAGCAAGGGTAAATAATATAATTGCTCTTATTTGACATTATTTGACACACTTATTTGACACAACACAATTTGCATACTTCCACAACAAAATTCCTATACTTATTATTAATTAATGATAAGGAGAAATATATTTTCATATCAAGTATTTTTCTTTTACATAAACTCAAGTTATCTTTTTAAATTATTATTGTTTTGTCAAAATATCAAAAATACCAAAAAGATTTGAATTTTAATTACTGCAAATACATCTTTAGTTTAAGTATTTATCTTTTTAAAATAGAAAGTTTGTTGTTCAATAGAGCATATTGCATAATTTCCCCGTGGGTTTGATATTCAGGTATTAATCAAAAAGTCCTATATTACTTGATAACGATACGTATACTTGCGACGTATCCCAATATATAAATTAAAAAGTTAAAATTCTTATTTTCTTCAAGATCAAGTTTTAACACTGTTACAAAGTAAGGAAATATATATGAAAATATAATCAGAGACATTGTTATGCTGTTGCATATAAGCAGTATCGGCGATCAATAATCGACCAAATAACTTTGAGAACTCCTTTTTACTTTGAGAGGCGTCAATATGGTAAATGATTTCTGGTTGCTAGAATTTACACGTCTTAGTGTGCTGCAAATGAATGGTCTTCATTCATCTCACATTCCCAACTCTATGATTAACTTATACACATGTGGTATCTTCTACGTCTGTCTTTCTTCATGAAACAATGGTCTTTCTCACTTGAGGGAGGCCATATCATTTTTCAACATTAACATAAAATCCAAAATATGTCAACTATTCAATCTCCTCCTCTATATCAAAGAAAAACTTTCTACGAAGCCTTTAACAACATGTCTTAACTGAAAGCTGCATCACAAGATGTATACGTACACCCAAATTACCTCACAACATTATCGTCGTGACTCAAATCCTAACAATGACAACAACACTCTACATTGAATTTGTAAATAGATTAATCTAAAAATCTTTCCTCCAAACGTCATCTAAAATAAGAAAAATACTCTTCTCGTGAGCAGCGAACTGAAGTAATTGTTGGAGCTTCGTTTAAGTTCTGACATCACCATAAACACCCGCAACTCCTCTAATCACTTGTTGCAGCATGCTATGTCATTATAAGTTTGTGAAACACATACTCATAGTTAGATTTGGAACTCAATGTATATCTTTTTATTGTTATATATTTTTTGAGCAAGTGTGGTTTTTCCTCTCTTCCCATCCTAGTAAGTGCAAACATGTGATATTTGTTTGCCTGCTCAACTATTAACGTCAACAATTTTTTTGTGGTCTCTTTAATTTTAGTTTCCAACACATCAAATTTTATGAAGAGGAAGTTCAACGGGTTTTTACCGCTTGGAATTGGAAAATGGACAATTAGGGATGTAAAAGTGTTGAGTTGAGCTAGAGTCATTCATAATTATTAGGATCTAAAATTAAAGTTGATGAGTATGGAAAAAAGTTCTTAAAAATTAAGCTTAGTGCATGAAAAACCTTTTCTAAGAACTTCATGGTGTGATGTAACTCAATTATGACAATCTTCAATCTCATCTAAAGCATTGCTTCATTTATTGTTCATTGTTTTCTATGGATGAACTGTTTGATACTGATGATCTGGTTCACTTATGGGTGGTCGAACACTTCATAAAAGTGTAATTTGATTCATTACACGAAGATGTAACAAAACAATATTAACAAAAATTGATAAATAAAAATATTCTTTAGCCCAATACTTATAAGGGCAGTCAATATTGCAGAATGCATGATCAATTGAGACTTCTAAAGTTGTTTCTCTTCATAGACAAAGCTTCGAAGACTATTAATCGAAATTCCTGAAAGTTTAGCAGCCATTAAGGATTTGATAATCAAGCAAAAAAAAAAAAAAAGGTGAACTCTTCTTATTTGCATGAGTCATCAATATGCTAGATGATATTCAGTTGGAAGAATTGGCACGACTTTGTGTGTTGTGAATTAATGATCTTTGTTTATCTTATTTTCAAGTGTATTGGTTATTTGATACACATGAGGTATCTTCTATTTTCGTCTTTCTTCTTCAAAACACACACAATGGCCTTTATCGCTAGAGAGAGGCCATAATATTTTGTAAAATTAATTTGAAATCCTAAATATGCCAACTTTTCAATCTCCTCTTCCTCTCCATCAAAAAAAACCCCTTTTATAAAGTATTTCCCAAGTAGTCTTAACTGACTTCCTCTCCATCGAAAAAAACCCCTTTTATAAAGTATTTCCCAAGTAGTCTTAACTGAAAGTTGTATTATTGTCTATATATGTGCCACCCATCTCCCTTACAATATTTTCTTCTCTTATTGTGACTAGGATCCTCAAAATTGCAGTAGTGCTCTGTAATGGATTTCTAAACAGATTACTCCAAACATTTGGCCTCCTATTATTATCCAAAGAAGAATAATGCTCTTCTTGCGAGCAACAAACTAAAGTAATGGTTGCAACTTCGTTTTAGTACTGACATGATCAAGAGAACCTCCAGCCCTTCCAAACACTTGTTGCAACAATTCTATCTTATTATAAGTTTAGGAAACACTGAGCCACATCTTGATTTGGAACTCAATTTGTATCTTCTTATTTTTATATAATTTTGAGCAAGTCTAGTTTTTCCTATTCCTTCAATCCTAGTGAACACAAACAGACGAAATTTATTTGAGTTAGAGATTCCAATTGAATATTGATTGGTATAATAAGGAACATACTACACTACATTTTTACTAATCAATTTTTTGTAATATTTTTCTGCTATATCTTCCTCTAATGAAATAGTTTGCTCCTCTACGAAGTCTTTGGCCACCCATAATCGAACTAGATCATCACAATCAAACAGTCCATCCTTAGGAAACAAGGAACAATAAACGAAATAGTGCTTGAGTTGGGAAGAAGGTCATCACTGCTGAGGTACAGTGCACCACAAAGTTTTCATAAAGTTCTCATGAACCACACAAATTTTAGGAACTTTTTTGAATTTTCTTTTACTTCAATCTTAGATCCTAACGGTTATGCATGACTGGAGCTCTACTCAATTCTTTTGTTTCCATAATTATCCCTTACCAAATCCGCGGCGAGCACTTGCCAAATTTTCTCCTTGGTAGAATTTGATGTACGGGGAATTGAGATTGAAGAGTACTCAAACATGTTGGTCATGTTGATAGTTGTAGAGTACACAAACAAATGTTGCGTGTCTACGCTTACTAGGATGAGAGGAATATCAAAAACCACAATTGCTATATATATATAAATTAAAATGAGATAGAATTGTGCAACAACTAATTAGAAGAGCTCGAGGTTCTTATGGTGATTGATCCCAAAACTTTTTATATGTCAATGCGATGTATGCGATTATTTTCTCAATTTTTTCGTACTTACAATTCTTAATTTGCAACGGTGCCAAAAAATTGATTACCAACAACAATTAGGCACAAATTTTACTTCGAAGCAAATAAGAATACAATTATTATATTTAAATATAGGATACTGCACAAGTATACATATCGTTATCAAATATTATAAGACTTTTTGAATAAGCTCAGAATATCGAACCTATAGGGAAAACTACAATATGCAACTAAAAATCAAAACAAACTAGACAACAAATTCTACTTAACAAAATTTTTCTTACTTAAACTCTAGATGGCATAATAGGAATGAAAGTTTAATTCTTTTTATAATTTTTTATATTTGAAAATAAAGTAAATAACTAACTAAATTTAACTAGATACTTGTAAAATAAAGTTAATATAAATAAAATATGTTTTTCCTTATAATGAATCAATAACACATATAGAAATTATGTTGTGGAAGTATTAAAATTGTGTTATGCCAAATAAGAGTAATAATATTCTTTACCCATACTAGAGATGCTATAATGAATAATGGCTAATATAAAGTTTGAAAAGCCTTGAAGACGGGTTAGGTAAGAAAGATACTAGCTCTCACTCTAGGGTTCCCTCTTCCCCATCTTCTCCCTCTTCTCCCTCCACCTGGGGGTTAATATATCGTATCAAAACCTAAAACTATAAATCAAATTGGGGGGCTTTAGCCTGTCACTCTAAAGTGCTCTAATTCTACACCCTTCAAATTTTATTTCTTTATTTATTTGCACTCAATCATATGAATTACATTCTCATTCATACAAATTCATGTGATTCTTACCATTTGTTGACTGAGACAATACCATATCAGATCTTAAATGTTCTCACAACAGACATTAACATCTTAATTAACCAAATCAAAAACTAAATGTAGTACATGGTTTAAAATCATCACAACTTCTTTCAACATTAAGGACTAATACTTCACACAACTTCCATCAAATACTTAATCACTTATCATTTTAAGAAAAATAAATATAAATAAATAAAACTACAAATAAAACTACTCAGAATTCATGGAGAAAAGATAATCACATTTAAGTTTGAAAGTATAAATCATGCAAACAAACAAAAAGTCAAAATTAAAACCAAATGTATTCACAAAGATAAAAACTTATCTTAAATCCTCTCCACCAAAGTCTTTAAGTTCCTTTGAATCTCTTCTTTCACTTTCAATAAAAACCACAACTTAAAATAAAAAGAAAAGTTGCGGCGGCTGAGGCTCCGTTGGCTACGAACAACAGCGACGTCGTGTGGGCGACTGAAATGCGGTTGACAATCTCTCTTCTCTTCAAAAGGCACCTTGATGTCTCTTTAAAATGTGTCCACATTAAATGAATTTTCTAGAAATTACCTCATTTGAAAAACCAATTGAATGAATTTTCGTGTCCATTAACTATTTCTCACATTCTCACAAAGGGTTGCTTCAAAAACCTCTTCAAAATTTTTTTAAATATGTTGAATCATCAAGTCACTATTTCTGGCACTTAAGAACAGGGTACCAGACGCTTGGGCGTGTCTCTCTCTGTTTCACTGGTGCGTAAGCGCCAGTCCTAAGGGCCTCTGTTCAATTTCACACCTTCATTTTTTCTCAAAACTGGATCCTTTTTCACTCATTTCACTATTTTTCATCCATTTGATTGTACATGAAAGAAAAACACACATACATTTCATTAAAGCGCAATATCTTAAAAATATGTGTAAAAAAGTGTACATAAAGAGTATATATTTTTAGGTGCATGAGTGATGCTAAAAGAAAAATAGAGCTCCAACTATTACTTCAGTCTAATGCTCACGAAAAGCGCTTTTTTCTTATTTTGGATAATGATTAGAAGGCAACTATTTGGATTAATCTATTATAAATTCATTACAGAATGCTATTGCCATTGTTATGATCCTAGTCACAATAATAAATGAAAATGTTGCAAGGGAAATATGAGTGACGCACATATATTTAGTGATGCAGCTTTTAGTTGAAACTTGTTGGGAAATACTTTTTAGAAGGGCTTTTTTGGATGAAGATGATGAGGATATTCAAAATTTGGAACATTTAGGTTTTCAAATTAATGTTGAAAAATGTTATGGACCCCCTCTAGCGATAAAGCCTATTTTTGGCGTTCTAGCGAAGATAAACAAAAGTTAAAAATATCTCATGTGTAATATATAACCAAGAAAGTTTGGAATCTGAGATAAATGAAGACCAATAATTCAGAGGACACGAAGGAGTGTCAATTCCGCTAATTGAAAATCATATAGCATATTGATGCCTATGAAAGGAAGAAGAGTTCTCAAATTTTTTTGCTTGATTATCAAACCTTTAATGTTTGTTGTACTTTTAGGAGGTTTGATTGATAGTCTTTAATTTTTTTTCCTTGGAGACATGATCGTAACATCCATTGTATTTCTAGAAAAGATTTCATCATGTGAGAGAAATTGCAATAGATATTTTAACTAGTCGTGCATTCTTTAATATTGACTGACATCATAAGCATCAGACTGAAGAAGGTTTCTACGAATCCAGACTTTATAATATTCTCCCGCTAAATCTTCCTGTAATGAATCAGTTTCTACTTTGAAGCATTTGACTCATCATAATCAAATCAGATAATCATGATCTTGTGGATCATCCTCAGGAAATAAGGAACAATAAACGAAACACTGTTTGAGATGAGATTAAATGTCAACATACTGAGGTACAACAGATCATGAAGTTCTTCAGGAAGGTTTCTCATGAGCCATGCATAATTTTTAAGAACTACATGAATCTTAAATCCTAACAATTATGCATGACTCAAGATGTTTCATGAGATATATTTCTGAAGAACTTCAAGACACACTTTACCTCAACTATGAAGACCTTTTATCTCATCTCAAGCAATGCTTCATTTACTGTTCATTGTTTCATGAAAATGAATTGCTTGATCTTGGTAATTTGATTCAATTATGAGTGGAAGAAGGCTTCGTAAAAGGGCAAAATGATTCATTAGAGAAAGATGTATCAGAAGAATATGAGAAAGAATTGATTAGTAGAAACCTTCTGCAGCATAACCTTTTTGATTCAAGTCAATATTGCAGGATGCACGGGCAGTTGAGATGTCAAACACAATTTCTGCCACAATATAGAATCTTTTCTAGAACTAAAATGTTTGCTACAAATATCTCTCAATGGACAAAATTTTGATAATGATCAATTAAAACTCCTGAAAGTGTAGCAAGCAATCAAACAAAAAGCTTTGAGAGTTCTTCTTTCTTGCAGAGACATCAATATGTTGGATGATTTCCAGTTGGTAGAATTAACACACTTTTGTGTGTTGCAAATTAATAGACTTCATTTATCTCACATTATCAACTATATTGATTATCATATACACTTGAGGAATCTTCTTCTTCTGTCATTCTTCAGTAGAATATCAACAATAGTCTTTATTGCTAGAGAGATGCTAAAATATTTTTTAACAATTTGAAATCGTAGATCTGCCAATCTTTCAATCTTCTTTTTTCCATCCAAAAAAACCTTCTTTACAACATTTCCCAACTAATCTTAGCTAAACGCTGCATCACTACATACATGCCTGCTACCCCCATCTCCATTGCAACATTTTCATCTCTTTTTGAAACTAGGATCTCTTTTTGCACTTGATCTTAATGTTCTGGTTCAGTTATGGGTGATCGAATGCTTCATAGAAGAGTAAATTGATTCATTAGAGGAAGATGTAGCAGAAGAATATTACAAAGAATTGATTAGTAGAAACCTTCTTTAGCCTGATCTTTGTAAGGACAGTCTATATTGCAAAATGCATGATCTAATACAATGCATGATCAGTTGAGATCTTTTGTAAGGACAGTCTATATTGCAAAATGCATGATCAGTTGAGATCTCTAATGTAGTTTCTCTTACAAGATGAAATCTTTTCTAGAAATACATTCTTTGATACAATCATCTCTCCATGGACAAAACTTCGAAAATTATCAATCAAAACTCCTGAAAGTTTAGTAACCATTGAAGATTTAATAATAAAGCAAAAAAATTGTGAACTCTTCTTTGTTATACGAGTCATCAATATGTTAGATGATATCCAGTTGGAAGAATTGACATGTCTTCATGTGCTGTGAATTAATGGTATTCGTTTATCTCACAATTCTAATTTAATTAGTTATCTGATACACATGAGGTATCTTCTACTTTTGTCTTTCTTCGCAAGAACGTTGACAATGAGATTTATTTCTAGAGGGAGGCCCCAAATTTTTAAAAATTAATTTGAAATCCTAAATATGCCAACTTTTCAATCTCCTATTCCTGTTCATAAAAAAAACATTTCTACGAAGTATTTCCTGACTAGCCTCAACTGAAAGTTGCATCATTGAATGTATGTGTGCCACTCTCATCTCTCTCGCAACATTTTCTTCTCTTATTGTGACTAGTATCCTAATAATTGCAGTAGCACTCTATAATAGTTTTTTAAACGAATTACTCCGAACATCTGCCTAATAACATTATCAAAAACAAAAGCAATGCTCTTCATATGAGCAATAAACTAAAGTTATGACATCACCATAAGAACCTCCAACCCGTCCAATCATTTGTTACAGCAATTCTATCTCATTATAAGTTTAGGAAAGAAAAACTCAAACTTTGATTTTGATCTCAATCTATAAATTCTTATTGTTATACATGTTTGAGCAAGTGTAGTTTTTTCTGTTCCTCTCATCCCAATAAGCACAAACACACGACATTTATTTATCTGTTCTGCAACTATTAGCGTCACCAACTTTTTCGTGGTATTTTTAATTTCAATTCCGAGCACATCAAATTTTACCAAGGAGGATGCTTGACGTGTCTTCAACACTAGGAGTTGAAAATGGACAATTAGGGTTGTAGAAGAGTCGAGTCGAGTCGAGCTCAAGTCATGCATAATTTGTGCTTGGTATGGCTCGAGCCTAGCTCGTCTATTAAATTATGAGCTTGAGCTCGAGTGGCAAGCTCGAAGTCGCTTGATAGTGATAGCAGTCTGGTCGCTATCTCAAATAAAAATTCAATTTTTAGGGGATCTCAACGAAAAAAATGCATTGAAATGGCTAGTGGTGTGATAATCGAGTTTGCTTGCATGCCAACGAGCCCATCCAGGACTAGCTCAAGTTTGATTTTGAGCTTGAGCCCAAACTCGTGGCTTGATAAATTTCACTCGTTCGCACATTTGTTTATTAAACTTATAAATAATAAAGCTGTTGAACACACCACTAAGTTTATAAATAAGTTCCAAATTAAATTAAGGGTTTATGTTTCACAAACTTATAATGAGATAGAATTGCTAGCAACATGTAATTAGAGGGGTTCAATGTTCTTATAGTGATGTCAGAACTAAAACAGAGCACCAACCATTACTTTGGTCTGTTGCTCAATTGAAGAGTCTTTTTTCTTATTTTGGATAACCGATGCTTGGATTAACTTATTTAAAAATCCATTACAGAGCGTTGTTGTTATTGGTAAGATCTTTATCCCAACAAGAGATGAAAATGTTGTGATTGAGATTTGGGTGACACACATACATTCAGAGATGCAACCTTCATTCTCCTCAGGACACACATACATCCGAAGCTACAACTTTCAGTTAAAACTAGTTGGGAAATTCTTTGTAGAAGAGTTTTTTTGGATGAAGAATATAAGGATATTGAGAAGATGGCAAATTTTGTATTTCAAATTATAGAATTATTCTAGCCTCCTTCTAGCGATAAAGACCATTTCTGACTTTCTGACAAAGAAAGTCAAAAAGTAGATGATGCTTTTTGTGTATCAGATAACCAATAGAGTTGGGATAGTGAGATAAACAAATATGATTAATTCACAACACCTGAAGACGTTCTAATTTTACAACTGTTTTTCATCTAACATATTAATTCCTCTGTAAATAGAGTTTCTCAAACTTTTTAGCTCGATTATCAAACTTTTAATGGCTGCTATGCTTTTAGGATTTTTGATTGATAGTTTTAGAAGTTTTGTTCTTAGAGAGATGATTGTAGTAGACTTTTTAATTCTAGAAAAAAAATTTATCTTGTAAGAGAAACTGCATTAGAGATTCCAACCGATCGTGCATTATGCAATGTTGATTCGTATGATAAAGAACAAACTGTATAAAGTTTTTACTAATGAATTCTTTGTACTACTTTTTTTTTAATATATTCCTCTAATGAAAATGTTTACTCTTCTACGATACCTTCAGGCAAGCATAATCGAACTAAATCATCACAATCAAACGGTCCATCCTCAGGAAATAAGGAAAAATAAATGAAACACAACTTGAGATAAGGTAGAAGGTCGTCATAGTTCAGGTACAACGCACCACAAAATTCTTCAGAAAGTTCTCATGAACCACAGATAAATTGTATGAACTTTTTTTAATTGTCTTTTACTTCAATCTTAGATCATAAAAGTACTGGGAATTAAGATTGAAGAAACTTAAAAAAAGTTGGTCATGTTGATAGTTGTAGATCACACAAACAAATGTTGTGTGTTTCCAGAGCACCCTAAACCCTAAAAATAGAAAAAAAACCACAAATTCTCAAAAAATATATAACAAAAAGATACAAACTGAGTTCCAAATCAAATTGTTGGATGTGTTTTGTAAAATTATAATGAAATAGAAAAGTTACAACAAGTGATTAAAGGAGATAGTAGAAATAAAACAGAGCCCCAACCATTATTTCAGTTTGCTGCTCATGAAAAGAGCATATTTCTTTTTTTCAACAATGAATAGAGGGAAACTATTTGAATTAATATGTTTAGAAATTCATTACAGAGTGCTACTTCCATTGTTATTATCTTAGTCACAACAAGATATGAAAATGTTGCAAGGGAAATGAGGGTGACACAAATACATTTAGTGATGCAACTTTTAGTTGAGACTTGTTTGGAAATACAACTTTTAGTGATGCAGCATCTAGGTTCTCAAATTAATTTTGGCAAATTTTATGGTCTCCCTCTAGCGATAAAGACCATTGCTGGCGTTTTGGAGAATATAAACCAAAGTAGAAGATATCTCATTTGTATTATATAACCAAGAAAATCGAGAATTCGAGATAATTGATGACCAATATTTTGGAGCACGCGTAGGCGTGCCAATTCTACCAACTAGATATCATGTAGCATTTTGATGCCAAAGAAAGTAAGAAGAGCTCTTAATTTTTTTTTGTTCGATTATCAGACCATTAATGGTTGCTGCACTTTCAGAAGTTTCGATTGATAGTTTTCAAAGTTGTCCTTAGAGAGATGATTGTAACAGTCATTGTAGTTTTAGAAAAGATTTCATATATTAAGAGAAATTGCGCTAAAGATCTCAACTGGTCGTGCATTTTGCAATATTGACTGACATCATAAGTATCAGACTGAAGAAGATTTCTACTAATCAAAGCTTTATAATACTCTCTTGCCACATCTTCCTCTAATGAATTAGTTTGCTCTTCTTTGAAGCTTTCAGCCGCTCATAATCCAACCAGATCTTCACGATATTGCGACTCATCCTCAGAAAACAAGGAATAGTAAACAAAATAGGGCTTGAGATGAGATGAGAGGTAAACATACAGAGGTATAACACATCCTTAAGTTCTTCAGGAAGGTTTCTCATGGACCATGTATAATTTTGAAGAACTTTTTTCCTTTCTCATCTACTTCAATCTTAGATCCTAACAATTATGCATGACTCGAGCTTGACTTGACTCTTTTACATTTCTAATTCTACCTTTCCAATTCCTAGCAGTGGACACCCACTAAACTTCCTAGGTAGAATTTGATGTGCTGGGAATCAATATGCTAGATGATAAACAGTTGTAAAATTTGCAGACCTTTGAGTGCTGCGAATTAGTAGTCTTCATTTATCTCACTATCTCAACTCTATTGGTTATCTGATACACATGAGACATCATCTACTTTTGTCTTTTTTTGCCAGAACGCTAGCAATGGTTTCTATTGCTAGATAGAGGCAGAAATATTTTTTTTAACAATTTGAAATCCTAAATCTGCATCCTTTCAATCTTCTTATATTCTCCATCCAAAAAAAATCGCAACATTTTCATCTCTTGTTGGTACCAGGATCCGAATGATGACAACAACGCTTTGTAATGGATTTTTAAATTGATTAATTTAAACATCCATTCTCCAAAAATTATCTAAAACAAGAAAAAAGTTCTTCAATTGAGTAACGTAATGGTTGGTGCTCTGTTTTAGTTCTGACATCACAATAAGAACAACCAACTTCTCTAATCACTTGTTGCAACAATTTTATCTCATTGTTAGCTTGTGAAAAATAGACCCACAGTTTGATTTGGAACTCAGTTTCTATCTTGTTATATATTTTTTGAGTAAGTGTGATTTTGCCAATTCCCCGGGAAGAGAAAATTAATGCAGCTAAGCTGGAATTTTTGGAATTAATAAATTGTTTATAAGACAACATTTAAATGTTTTTAATTCATAACAGAGACGGTAATTAGTTAAATTTTGGACTATTATATTACAATTTGAATTAAAACTTAACCCACTAAGAATTAGTTGTCGCTAAGAATGTAAATGTGTTAACGAGCAAAATTTATCAAGCCATGAGTTCAAGCTCGAGCTCAAAAGCGAGCTTGTTAGTCCTAGCCCGTCTAGTTGGTATGCAAGCAAGCTCATTTATTATACCACTAGCTATTTCGATGCATTTTTTCGGTGAGCTCCCTTAAAAATTGAATTTTTAGTTTAAGCTAGCGAGCCGACTGCCATCACTGAAGGAAGTTAGAGCTTGGTACTCAAGCTCAAGCACATAATTGAATAGACGAACTAAGCTCAAGCCATGCAAAGCACAAATTATGCATGACTAAAGCTCGACTCGACTCTTCTACAATCATAATATTCCATTTTCAATTCTTAGTGTAAAATTTGATGTGCTGGGAACTAAAATTAAAAATGCCATGAAAAATTGGTATTGGTAATAGTTGCAGAGCAGACAAATAAATGTTGTGTTTGTGCTTAAACATATATAACAACAAGAATATATAAATTGAGTTCCAAATCAAAGTTTGGGTCTGTGTTTTCTAAACTTATAAAAGATAGAATTGCTGCAACAAGTGATTGGAGGGGCTTGAGATTCTTATGGTGATGTCAGAATTAGAACGGATCTCCAACCTTTACGTCAATCCATTGCTCACAAGAAGAGCATTGTTCTCGTTTTTGTTAATGTTTGGAAGGCAGATGTTCCGAGTAATCTGTTCAGAAATTCATTACAGAGCGCTACTGAAATTGTTAGGATCTTAGTCACAATAAAAGAAGAAAATGTTGCGAGGGAAATGAGGATGACACATACATCCAATGATATAGATTTCACTTGTGACTACTTGGGAGATACTTTGTAGAAGGGTTGTTTTTTGGACGGAGATAAAATTTTTCTTATTTAGGATTTCAAATTAATTTTAAAAAAATGAAATGACCTCCCTTTAGCGATAAAAACCATTGTCAGCGTTCTCACGAAGAAAGACAAAAGTAGAAAATACCTCATGTGTATATGATAACAAATAGAGTTAGAAATGTGAGATAAATGAAGACCATTAATTCACAACACAGGATGACGTGTCAGTTCTATCAACTGCATATCATCTAGCATATTGATAACTTATGCATTTAGGAAGAGTTCACGATTTTTTTTGCTCGATTATCAAATCTTTAGTGGTTTCTAAACTTACAGAAGTTTTGATTTATAGTTTTTGAAGTTTTGTCCATGGAGAGATGATTGCAGCAAAGAATGTATTTCTAAAAAAATATGTCATTTTGTGAGAGAAACCCCGTTAGAAATTTTAACTAGTCATGCATTCTGAAATATGGACTATCCTTATAAGGATCAGACTATGGATGGTTTCTACTAATCAACTCTTTATAATATTCTTATGTTACGTCTTCCTCTAATGAATCAATTTGCTCTTCTAAGAAGCCTTCAATCACCCATAATTGAACCAGATCATCAAGATCAAACGGTGATCCTCAGAAAACAATGAACATTAAACGAAACAGTGCTTTAGATGAGATTGAAGATCGTCATAGCTGAGGTACATGACACCATGAATTTCTTCAGAAAGATTTCTCATGGACCATGCATATTTTTTAAGAACTTTTTTCCATTCTCATCTACTTTAATCTTAGATCCAAACAACTATGAATGAATTGAGCTCAGCTCAACTCTTTTATATCCCTAATTGTCCATTTTCCAATTCGAAGAGGTGAACGCCCGCCAAACTTCCTCTTTATAAAATTTGATGTGTTGGGAACTGAGATTGAAGAGGCCACAAAAGGTTGGTGACGTTGATACTTACTGAATGAGAGGCAACCAAACAAATTTTGTGTGTTTGCGCTTACTGAATGAGAGGAATAAGAAAAATCACACTTGCTCAAAAAAATATATAGCAATAAGATGATACAAATTGAGTTCCAAATCTAAATGTGGGAATGTGTTTTGGAAACTTATAATGACATAGGTATGCTAAAACAAGTGATTAGAAGAGTTGAAGGTTTTTATGGTGATGTCAGAACTTAAACGGAGCTCCAACCATTACTTCGGTCCGCTGCTCACAGGAAGAGTCTTTTTCTTATTTTGGATGATATTTGGAGGAAATATGTTTGGATTAATCTGTTTATAAATCCAATATAAAGGGTTGATGTCATTGTTAGGATTTGAGTAACAACAAGAGAGGATAATGTTGTGAGGTAGATCTGCATGGCTTGCATACATTCTTTGATGTAGTTTTTTAGTTGAGACTAGTAGTGAAATACTTTGTAGAAAGATATTCTTGGATGAAAAGGAGGAGATTGAATAGTTGGCAGATTTAGGATTGTATATGAATGTTGAAAAATGTTATGACATCCCTCAAGTGTTAAAGTCCATTGTTCATGAAGGAAGACAAAAGTAGAAGATACGACATGTGTATCAGTTAATCATAAAGTTGGGAATGTGAGATAAACGAAGACCATTAATTCGCAACACACGAAGACATGCTCCGTTATCAACCCTTTAACGGCTGCTAAACTTTCAGGAGTTTCGATTGATAGACTTCAATTTTTTCTCCATTGAAAGATGATTGTAGCAAACATTTTAGTTCCAGAAAAGATTTCTTCTTGTGATAGAAACTGCGTTAGATATCTCAACCTGTCGTGCATTCTGCAATATTGACTGACATCAAATAGATTATGCTGCAGAAGATTTATACTAATCAATTCTTTCTAATATTCTTCTGCCACATCTTCCTCTAAGGAATCAGTTTGACCTTCTATGAAGCATTGAACTACCCATAATCAAACCAGATCATCATGATCAAATAGTTCATCCTCAGGAAAGAAGAAATAGTACACGAAGAATTGCTTGAGATGAGATGGAAGGTCGCTATAGCTGAGGTACAGAGCACCACGAAGTTCTTTAGGAAAGTTTCTCTTGGACTAAGCATAATTTTTGAGAACATGTTTTCATCCTCTTTTTCTTAATTCTTAGATCTTAACAATCATGGATGACTTTAGATCGACTCGACTCTTTTACATCCCAAATTGTCCCATTACATTTCCTAGCGGTGAACACCTGCCAAAATTTCTCCTTGGTAGAATTTGATGTGCTAAAAACTGAGAATTAAGATGCCATTATTGAAATTGATAGCCATTATTGAAATTGATAGTTGAAGAGCAGATAAACAAATGTCACGTGTTTGCGCTTAATGGGATGTGAGGAATGAAAAAAATCACACTTATTGAAAAAAAAATATATATAACAATATGAAGAAACAAATTATTGAAAAAAAATATATATAACAATATGAAGAAACAAATTGAGTTCCAAATCAAAATATGTGCTTGTGTTCCACAAACATATAATGAGATATAATTGCTGCAATAAGTGATTAGAGTGGCTGAAATGACTAGTGGTAGGATAATCCAGCCTCCTTGCAAGCGAACTAGCCGAGCAAGGGCTAGCTCGGGTTTGTTTAATAAACAAGCTTGATTTTGATTTCGAGCTCGAACTCGTGGCTCGATAAACTTTGCTAATGAGTGCATTTACATTCATAGGGACAACTAATTCTTATAGAGTAAAATTTTAATTCAAAATTGAAATATATTAGTCTTATATTTAAATGATTACCGTCACTTTTATGAATTAAAAATATTTAAATGTTGACATACAAACAATTTAGTAATTTCAAAAACGTCATCTTAGCTGCATTACTTTTCACCTTAAGAAAAAAACATATTATCAGATTTTTTTTATCTTATTTTCCAAAAAATCGCTGGCTCGCCAGCCATGCCCATGTGGAACAAATCTGTTCTACTTAATGACTTGTTCAAAATAATCTGCCAAAAAATCCATGTTTAAATTATGAAAATACAATATTGATGAAGAATAAAAAATTCGTCAATGTCAAACGTAAATAATAATAGTAATATTATTAATAATATTAATAATAAATCTTTGATAATAATCTACATCTACCTGTTTGACAGTTTCAAATTAAGCTGCAATTTTATCTCATATTTATCAAAATAATATTATAAAAAAACCCCCCATCCTTTTTTTTTACATGTTCATCATTTTAATTTCATTTTTGATCTAATCATCAACTTACGTGCCTCTCCGTTAACCCAATTACTCAAAATCTTAAATTTATTTAAATACAAAACTAAACTACTATTATCATCTTTTTCCCTTGTAGCCAACATCAATTTTCATGTCCATCATCTCATCATCATCATCGACTCATTCTTGTTCCTAATACAGAAATAATCAGACGGCTCAGTCATCATCATCGCCTCCTCCTCCTCCTTCTCCTTCTCCTCCTTCTCCGCCTTCCCCATTACCACCACCTTCTCCTTCTCCTCCTCCACCTCGCCCACCTCCTTCACCCGCATCGACCCGACACCGACCCGAAGCATCCGCACCACCTCCCTCATCTCCGGCCGGTTCTCCGGACACCCGTCGGTACACTTAATCGCCACAACAACCAAATTCCTTAGCTGCACGGCATCATACTTACCATTCAATCTCGGATCCGCAATCTGCTCCCAGTTTCCGCTCTCCGCCAGCGGCAACGCCCACTGTACTATATCCCTCTTCGCGCCGCCGGCCAGCTTCTCTATCGGCCGCCGAGCGCTCACGATTTCCAGGAGAAGTATTCCGAAGCTATACACATCGCAGCTCTCTGACACCCTCCCCCACATGGCGTATTCCGGCGCCAGGTACCCCAGCGTGCCTTTCACACGTGTGGTCAGGTGACTCACCCCCTCCGGAATCAGCTTCGCGAACCCGAAATCCGCCACTTTTGGCCGCAATTTGCTGTCCAGGAGCACGTTGCTCGCCTTTATATCTCTGTGGATTATGTGTGGACTCGCCTCGTGGTGCAGATACCTGTAACAACAAACACAAAAAAATTGAATAAATTGCATAAAAAATTAAAAATAAGCTGAATTGCAACACTCACGCAATCCCCGAAGCAGAGCCGATGGCTATGCGGAGGCGAGTGCGCCAATCGAGAAGTATATCATGCGCGCGGTGGCCGTGCAGGTGGCCGAGCAGGCTCCGATTAGGCATATAATCATAAACAATTAGCCTCTCGTTTCCGCCGGCGAAATAGCCCCGGAGACTCAATAGATTCTTATGCATAACTCTGCCCAAAACCTCCACCTCCACCGCAAACTCCATCTCCGCTTTCGGAGTCATCGTCTTCAATCTCTTCACCGCTATCTGCAACCCGAATAAAGAAAAAACCGGTTTTGTTTTGATATTTATGTTAAAAAAGTGATTTTGATGAGGAATTAGATTTAGTTGGAGTTAGGGGAGTGTTTACAGACCTCGCCGCCGGCGGGAGTGCGGCCCCAGTAGACGGTACCGAAGCCACCCTCGCCGAGCTTGCTGGCCTCGCTGAAGTTATTGGTGGCGGGTAGGAGGGTGAAGACTTCCCACGGGCTATCAGTGAAGCAGCTGCTAGACGAAGTTCTTGAGCTACTAGTTATACACGCGCATATCTCAATATGGAAATTTAGATTGAAGGAAATCAATTAAAGTTAGACGATATGATTGAATTGAACTTACTGGCATGAACGGTGGCCGCCGTCTTCATGATTGTTCTTGCGAGAAACGCAGCAGAAATGGCGGAGATTCACCATGGCTCTGTGAAGAAAGATGGGGTGTTGGGGGTTTGAAATGAAAGGATGGGGGGTGGAAGGGGAAATGGATTTTAAATCTATTGGATGGGGGTTGAAGCAGTCAGAAAATTATAAAATAAAAAATGAAAGGAGAAAACTTCAATCGGAATGATATTGGGGGAAAAAATCTGAACATCTGGGGATTTAACATTACTCAACGTTTTGTTGTTTAGGAATTATTTGATGAGGGAATAACTTACAATTTACTAGATTCATGTTAAGTCATTTGGAGGAGTATGTTATTTACATGGCCAACTGTTGAGATTCGAGCACATCACTCCAAATCTCAACAACCAGACAATATTTGTTTCATTTGAAGAGGAGTTCACGAGAAAGAAGAATATGATGAGTGCAAGCATTAAGATGTGCTTTTTATAAAAAAAGTCAATACTTAAATTTTAATTTTTGCATTCAGAACACTCAAAATTTTAAAATCACATCAAAATTATCACTTTGTGATCTTATTAGATGCCATACTCATAATTTATTGTGCATAGGGTGTTATAAATATAAATATGAAACTTTATATATAAAATATGTAAATTCATTCTTGGTGGGGAACTAATATTTCACAAGAGGGGAGGGGCTCCATTTATAGTATTGTGAGTGCAATTATTGCAGGAATATGAACTACTTTGATCGGACGGTCTAGAGTTATTCAATTAAACAAAGTTTTATGGACATTTGAGTGCTTTAAATTTTGGGCTCGTTGGTTTTTTCTTGTTGAGACGTTTGATTCGACTATGAACTAGCTTTATTTGACATTCATTTAACCTTCTGAATGTGTTCGGAAATTATTCAATTGTGATTTAATGACTTGTCTGAGCTTGATTTGACTCAGATTGGACTAATTTAAATATCATTGGGTCTGTGTCATCGAGTCAGTCAATCAGGAAATTATTCAATTCTGATTTAATGACTTGTCTGAGCTTGATTTGACTTAGATTGGACTAATTTTAATATCATTGGGTCTGTGTCATCGAGTCAGTCAATCTAACTATAAGTTTGCTGATGTTTATAGTTCTAGATGACTCTTAATTGATGTTTGAATATTTTTTGCTCAAAAGGTTATCTCGAGATTCTTGTTATGCCTTGAGATTTATGTCGGATGATGAAAATTTGTTGATAGCGTATCAAATTTATCTGTTAAAGTGCAATGCATATAAGAAATTAGTTTTCTGATTTTTTTTTTAATCTATAAATATTTATAATTGATATTGCAACTTGGAAAATATCCTTTCCCCACCATACATTTACAACGAGCATTGAAAACGGCTCATGCGACAATTTGATCAAAGATTTAGTTTAAACAATGTTGAATGAATCTGGTTCAACCCTTTAATTTGCTCCAATCAAATGTCATATTCATTGATTTTTCTTCTATAAAATATTAAGTCAAGTTGAGAAAAATTAAGATAAAAGCTTGGAATTTTGACTACTAAGCCAATTAAATAAATAGGAACTTAGAATTTTACAGTATATTAAGTCACACGCAAGCTTGGTATCGGCAATTGGAGAACATTCATAAATATATTTTCAGGGCATTTACATACACACCATATAATTCCTGAATATTTGCATATTAAACATCTAAATTTTACTTGATATATTGTTTTTTAAATGTTGAAATAATGATTTTTGTTATGTGATGTAAAAAAGTTGGGTGGTATGAATCAATGTAAAACATAAATTTATGTATTAGGTATGTAAATGCATGGAAGCCGGGTGGTATGTTTGTAAATGATTTTTTTGGAGAAGTAATCTGTAGCGGCGAGTATGAATCTGTGTCCTCTGTAAGACGGAGGGTCTATCGGAAATATTATGTATGTGCCCCAACACTCGAACGGCCATGAAGCGACGGTCAGGTGTAGCACATTCGGAGGTTGGTGCAAGACCACCCCATGCACTGGACACTGGTGACATCTTCTGGTTGTATTCATGCAGTCGGACATTATTGCTAGCCAATAATATCCGAGTCTTTTGATCTTTAATTTCATCTTCGGCCCTGACTAATGAGCGCCAGCATGTACTTTTTTAACAATTTTAAAATCATATTTATTATAAAATTTTGATCTTTTTTTTGTTTATTTCTATATAGATTGTTACGTCGTTAATAGATTTTATCATCTGACATGAATCACAAGAAAACTTTTTAAACAATAAATGTCCAAATTTTGATTAAAGTATTTTATCATAAAATGATCCTGCTATTTATAGTGGAGTTGGTATAATATGTGATATTAAATTTCTATTCATTTTTTAATGGCACCATACAAAATATTCTAGATATTTTACAGATAAAGGCTTATTGCTCGGCTGCCTTATGATTGGCTGATTGGTCTAGCATCAATTCAACTCAGTAAGGCTGGTTCGATCGGCTTGATTGAGTAGGTATAGTCGGTCAGTTGGATTCAATTAGCTTCAGCTTATCAGGACTCGCTCGATCGGCTATACTTTGTAGATCAGATACTTTCGTCTGACTGTCGACCCTCAATCCTTGAGATATTTTACAGATACAAGCTTATTGCTCGATTGCCTTATGATTGGTTGATTGGCCTATCATCACTTCAACTCAGTAAGGCTCATTCGATCGGCTTGATTGAGTAAGCATAGCCGGTCAGCTTGATTCAATTAGCTCCAGTTTATAAGGACTCGCTCGGTCGGCTATACAGTCGATCAGATACTTTAGTCTGCCCGTCGACCCTTCATCCTTGATAGGGAACCAGGGAGGGGGGGTGTCCAAGGGACAGATGATGATTGCGATTAACTAGATTCTTTCCTCGGATTTTATCTACCAAGAGGTAGGTCGATGCCTTCTTGCAACTCTTCGGTGATGGTTAGCTCAGGTGTTTATCTGCCTTCCCCTGGTTCGATTGATTCAAGCTCTAATCAATCCTTTTGTTCGTCTCCTTGCTCGAGTAGGTTCTGAATCTCTTTTTTGTTGCACCTCTTTTCCTCTCTAGTTAGATATCTTCTCAAAATTCGTGCAATACATTCTTCATTTACAGGTGGCGCGCACGCACTAAAAAATTATTGTCATTTTTAGTAAGACCACTAAATTAATTCCCACTATGTTGTAATTTTTCTCCACCTTGCAGAAGTTTCTGCCAAGTTAGAGACAAAAAGGCGGCCAAATGAGATATTGTCTTTTTTGTTATCTCAAGATTTAAATTATTTTACATTGTTTTTTTTTAATGATAGCGATATGATTAGTTTTTTTTTTTTTTCCTTAATTAAGCAAATTTATTCGAGGTTGTATTGCTGAACATATGTACGTAGAACTATCATTCATGTGATTTTTTTTTCTTTGGAATTCCAATATAAAAACAAGATATTTTAATAGCACTTGATACCCCACCAACAAATTTTCATCATCCGGGGACAAATTTTGAGATAAGTCATGAATCCCGAGATGATATTTTGAGCAAGAAAAGTTTAAATCTTGATAAAAATTCATGCAGAGTTCTGATTTCAGTAAACTTATAGTCAAACTGACCGGCTCAATGAGACAGACCTCATGATATAAAAACAAGTTCAATCCGAGTTAAATCAAGCTCGGATCAAGTCATTAAACCGCCATTGGAAGATTTTTAAACACATTTGAAAGGTCAAACAGATGTCGACCTCAAATCAAGCGTCTCAACAAGACAAATCCAACGAGCCCAAGATCACTCAATTCCGACAACGTTAAGACACTCAAATGTCCATTAAAAACCTCATGTTTAAGGAAGCTCTGTAGACCGTCTGATCAAAATAGTTGATATTCCTATATTAATTACACCCAGAACACTATAAATAGACTCACATCCCTTGCATGAGAGGAAGTTGAAGTCTAGAGAGAGAGCCTGAGGCATTGAAGAGAAGTTATAGCTCAGCATCACCGTAGATTGTCGTCGCCTACCGCCGACCTCCACCGTCAACCACCCAAGATAAAGGCTTATTGCTCGGCTGCCTTATGATTGGCTGATTGGTCTAGCATCAATTCAACTCAGTAAGGCTGGTTCGATCGGCTTGATTGAGTAGGTATAGTCGGTCAGTTGGATTCAATTAGCTTCAGCTTATCAGGACTCGCTCGATCGGCTATACTTTGTAGATCAGATACTTTCGTCTGACTGTCGACCCTCAATCCTTGAGATATTTTACAGATACAAGCTTATTGCTCGATTGCCTTATGATTGGTCGATTGGCCTATCATCACTTCAACTCAGTAAGGCTCATTCGATCGGCTTGATTGAGTAAGCATAGCCGGTCGGCTTGATTCAATTAGCTCCAGTTTATAAGGACTCGCTCGGTCGGCTATACAGTCGATCAGATACTTTAGTCTGCCCGTCGACCCTTAATCCTTGGGGGTGTCCAAGGGACAGATGATGATTGTGATTAACTAGATTCTTTCCTCGGATTTTATCTACCAAGAGGTAGGTCGATGCCTTCTTCCAACTCTTCGATGGTGGTTAGCTCAGGTGTTTATCTGCCTTCCCCTGGTTCGATTGATTCAAGCTCTAATCAATCCTTTTGTTCGTCTCCTTGCTCGAGTAGGTTCTGAATCTCTTTTTTGTTGCACCTCTTTTCCTCTCTAGTTAGATATCTTCTCAAAATTCGTGCAATACATTCTTCATTTACAGGTGGCGCGCACGCACTAAAAAATTATTGTCATTTTTAGTAAGACCACTAAATTAATTCCCACTATGTTGTAATTTTTCTCCACCTTGCAGAAGTTTCTGCCAAGTTAGAGACAAAAAGGCGGCCAAATGAGATATTGTCTTTTTTGTTATCTCAAGATTTAAATTATTTTACATTGTTTTTTTTTAATGATAGCGATATGATTAGTTTTTTTTTTTTTTTTCCTTAATTAAGCAAATTTATTCGAGGTTGTATTGCTGAACATATGTACGTAGAACTATCATTCATGTGATTTTTTTTTCTTTGGAATTCCAATATAAAAACAAGATATTTCAATAGCACTTGATACCCCACCAACAAATTTTCATCATCCCGGACGAATTTCGAGATATGGCATGAATCTCGAGATGATATTTTGAACAATAAAAGTTTAAATCTTGATAAAAATTCATGCAGAGTTCTGATTTCAGTAAACTTATAGTCAAACTGACCGGCTCAATGAGACAGACCTCATGATATAAAAACAAGTTCAATCCGAGTTAAATCAAGCTCGGATCAAGTCATTAAACCGCCATTGGAAGATTTTTAAACACATTTGAAAGGTCAAACAGATGTCGACCTCAAATCAAGCGTCTCAACAAGACAAATCCAACGAGCCCAAGATCACTCAATTCCGACAACGTTAAGACACTCAAATGTCCATTAAACACCGCATGTCCAAGGAAGCTTTGTAGACCGTCTGATCAAAATAGTTGATATTCCTATATTAATTACACCCAGAACACTATAAATAGACTCACATCCCTTGCATGAGAGGAAGTTGAAGTCTAGAGAGAGAGCCTGAGGCATTGAAGAGAAGTTATAGCTCAGCATCACCGTAGATTGTCGTTGCCTACCGCCGACCTCCTCCGTCGACCACCGCCGACCGTCGTCGACCTCCACTGACCCTCATCGACCTCCACTGACCACCATCGATCACCACCAAATATACGTCGTAAGCGACGTTGAAATCTGAAAAATATAGTTACCCTTTTCCTGTTTATGAGATAAGGAATTTCTGTAATCATCAATTCAATAATGGATTTTCGCAATTGGGCGAAACCCCGTGGTTTTTCCTTTTACGGGTTTTCCACGTAAAATCTTCTGGAATCATCACCGTTTGTTTCTTTTTTTATCTCTGTGTGTGTTGAACTTTCATACAACGCTAAGACGATAGTCCGTTCCTCTATCGCCGCAAATTTTTTAGCACGCATCAGCCCTAAACTTCAATTTTTATGTTTTTTTTATGTATACATATATTTTTTATATAAAAGATTTGGATCGTATAAATGTAAAAAAGTAATCTTTAGGTGGTATAAATATATAAATACATAGGAATTGGTAGTTTGTATGTAAATGCCCCCTTTATTTAGGTTCTACTTATTTATTTTTCCATGACCATCATTTGCCTATTTATCTCCCCTTTTTTATTATTTAATTTAGTTTTTTAACCTCATGATAATCTTTTCATAGTAAATTAATTAATCCTATGTTATATATAAATTGGTAAAAAAAGCTAATTAATCTCTTTGTTTAGTAATAATGGTCGATTATTGACAGTTAATCAATGAGACTTTTAGCTGTTACTTGAGACTGTTAATTCCTTCGTTTAGTAATAAACCCTTATAAATCATACCATCCAATTCTTTTAAGACGGACAAAAATATCAATAATTTATTTTTTAAGATGTGGAAAACACATTATGTTAAAATTAAGGTTTAGTTAATGGATACATAAATACATAAGAATTGGGAGGAATTGTATGTAAATCTTCTTTTTTTAATATAATAATATAGAATTACATAAGGAGCTTATGACTACTGCATTATTTAACATTATTAAAAAATAAAATTCCCTATATTATTAACATATTAATTTTTTGATACAAAATAGATTCATTTTGAGCGGATCTCAAGGTGTGGCACGAATCTCAATATAATTTTTTTAGCAGAAAATATCAAACACACATTTAAAATTCACCCAGAACTTTGAATTCAACAAACATATAATTAAACAGACTCACTTGATAAGATGGACCCAATGGCACTGAGAATGACCCAATATGAGTCAAATCAAACCTAGATCAAACAGTTAAGTCGCTTTTGGAAGTTTTCATTGTTGGTTTGAATGTTCAAATGAATTAAAAAACTGACAAGCTTACAATCAAATCGAGCATCTCTACAAGACAAATCCAACTAGCCAAAGATCAAACAATTTTTACATTACTAAGGTTCTCAAATGTCCAAAAACACAGTCTTCTTGAGGGAAGAACATCTTTGATTTGTCCAATGAAAGTGGTTGTACTCCTTTCTTATTTGCAGGCCAGACTCTATAAGTAGACTCATACCCCCTTGTTGAGAAAGATCTGACATTGAGCCAGTGGAAGATCAGAGCTTGGAGAACAAGACATCGCTCGCTCACTATTGTCGACCACTACCAGCAACTACCCGCTCCTTGCAAAGAAACTCTCTACAAAATCACAAAGTTCATCGCAGATTCCTGGCATAATTTGTAAAGTAACAAAGCACTAGACAGTGCATTAATGCACCCCAAAGATAGGACAACAATGCATCTCAAAGATGGTGTTGGAATGCACCCTGAAGAATATATAATAATGCCACCCTGAAGACGGTGCAGTAGTTCTTCTATTTCTCCCTTAAATTGTATGGTGATAGAATATAGTTGAATCTTTCTATGTGATTTGTATGAAAATTGTCGTACTACTGTTGAGTTTACTGATTTGCTTAATTTACTTCCTATTTGGCCAGTAGAAATGTTAATATCCTTCGTGAACTATGAGATCTGCAATGATACATAGTGGAACGAAAGAGGTTAACTACATGAACTCATTGGAATAGGAATATTGTCTATAAGTTCATGCTTACATTCAGGGAGATGATTGAATTGGATTGATAAGGGGATTTAGGGAACTAAACTCTTGACATTTGAATTTCCTTATACCACCAGTAGGGGATAAGGGATAGTTCAACTCTTGTTTGACACTAATTTTTAATCATTTGTTTAATTATAATCTCCATTGTTAGATTAGATCTGTTTTTCATAACTTTACGATAGGTTTAAACTTGAACTTGCATTTCGAACCTTTTAGGCTAGGACAGATATTTATAGACTATAACTTTTCAAATTGTGTTCGTCTTGTTCCCTGTGGGATCAACAACCCACTCCAACCCTTGTACTACTGATATGCCACTTGAACTTGTGTGAGCCACCCATGCTTGGAAGCACCAGGTGCATATCAAACTACATTACAAACTATGACCTACGTGGTCAACACTTCATAAGACTCTCAACTCTAGTCTTGATGATCTACATATGTTATTACAGTTCATCACTGTGGCCTTTGTGACAAACTCTACCTATGTGGCCTGCAGCTCATGCAGCTTCCTACTAAAACTTATATAGTCAACCGATGCTCTTAAAGCAACTATCTACGTCTTACATGACCAACTACTACCACGACTTTCAACTCCCGTCTCTATGATACAACCACAGTCTACAACATCTATGACAGACTACTGCCTTCATAACAATTGACTACAATCTTTGTGACCCGTTATAGCTACTGCTATTGAACTACAATTGTACATCAACATTATAATTCCAGCTTCTCTGATTCAATTTGAGAGTGGGCCCATATTCTTTCAAATATAGTGAATTAGTTAAATTAGACTAAGCCCCGTGATTTTTTCCTCTTTTTGGGATTTCTAGCATAAAAAGTTTGTGACCTCATATAAACAGATGTACGCACATCAGTTTAATATTAAATTAATTTAATACATGCCATCAAATAAAAATATTAATTTATATAATTTTTATAGAACAATATTATAAAATAATTTACTGACTTTTTCCCCTTCAGACTAACATTTTATAGAATTTTTAATGATTTATTTTTTTACAGAAGAAAAAGTTAAATATATTGCAATTTTTTTTCCTTGGATGAGTAGACAAAATTGGTGAAATATATAAATAAATGTACGGTGAGGATTTGTCGTTGGCATGTCATTAGTCACTCAATGGCGACCTGATTTGCTCATTATGATTGTAAAAAGTTGACAATTTGTAGGATAAAACCACACTTAAAAATTAATTAATAATCATTAAAACTAATTAACAATTAATTAACCCTAAGGATGAAGTAAACAATCTTATCTAATTAATATATAAATTAATTTGGGTTTAGAATAGAGATGATTTCAAATAGACTCCTCCAAAGCCCATTCCATACCTTTTATAATCCCACATATTTAATCTTAATTTAATCTGATGATGAAAGAGGGTACGGCAGAGGCCAATTTTATGTATTTACAAAAAAAATTTGCAAAAAAAAAAATTATGATAAATGATATTTTATAGGAAAATTTACACACATATCATACAAATTTTACGTATTTACATATCGAAGTTTAATATTTATATTTACAACATTTTGGTGTCAGACAGCAATGCATGAAAATGTGTATTTTAATTTTTGTAAGTTAATAAATAGTGATATTTTTGTTGTGAATGATATTTTTTTATATCAGGGCCATTAAAAAATCATTTTCCTTTTAATACAAAATATATATTTCAATAATATTTTTATATTAATTAAAAATTTGCTAATCAAAACTTTATTAATCTATAAGATATTGTGTGAATATTAAAAAAATTTATCTAGTCTACATATATTTAAAAGCTAAATTTGTAGCATATTGTTTTTTCCAAGATTAGTGAATGTTAATTTTTTGTGACCATGACTTTACTTTTAGTTTTCTTTTCATGAGGTTAAATTGTTGAATTCACTCCCAATACTTCATATTATTTTAATATCATAAACGATAGATAATAACATACTTTATGATTTAAAATCTTGATTTTTTAAAATTAATTACTACCAAAACTTTTGTTGATATATATATATAAGGAATGGTCAGAGGTTATTATATGAGTCTTCAACCACTTCTAATGTGCCTAACAATCCGAGTACCACCTCGATAAGGCCAACTGTGCCAACCCCCAATCTGAGGGGTCTTATATCAAGAATGTCAACCAATAGGTCTGATTATGCAGCACAACTTTTGTCGACATCCTATCGTACCTATATTAAATAACTTATATAAGTCAGGCTTGGGACTGTGAGGATGAGGATGGGTCAAGTTCAGGCTGGACTTTCTAACCCATTTTAGGTTATGATGGGGTTTAGATTGAGCAGTTTCACATAAGGTCAACTTCATGTCAAGACTCTAATCAATACCATTTTCATCTCTTAGATAAATCTTGGAAGAAATTATAAATAATTTTATAAAAAAAATAAATAAATAAGAAGCACTGTTTATTCAAATATACATAAATATCAAGCAAAGTTGTTTAATTAATTTTTTAAAATTTAGTCTGGTCTACCCTAATCCTAAATAAGGCTGGTTCAAATTTAATTAAAAGGCTTATAAAACATTAATTAAAGATAACAAAGATTAATCAGGATTTGTCAATACTAACCGTTGTTTGAGAAGAAATTAACTTAAACTTTGATTAAGTTAAGTAATTATGACTTGACTAAAGACTTAATGACAATAAAAACATATTTTAATTTGAATTAAGAATGACTTGGACCAAGACTTGTTAAGTCTTTAGTAAAGCTTTTAATCAAAATATGATCCCTCTTTTAATTAACCAAATATTAATCCCCATACTTAATTAGTTAGTCATATATGGTTTTTATTGATTTTTGAAAATTTTTATGGCTTGCTTTGCAAAATGAAATTCAACCCTAACCTAGTTGCGGCTGTTTATTCAAACCATGGTTAAGACTCATTGTTTGTAACATTTGGTTTTAATACTTGTAACACCAAAGTTTCATAAGCTGGAAACGAAGCAAAATGGTCATAGACAGACAAAATAAATAGAGATGAAATGAGGAAGAAAGAAAAGTAGAGAAGAGAGCGAGAAAGGATGAGAAGAAGAGGACTCTTATGTGTAATCCTAGTGGCAAAACCACGTGCATGAAGGAAGCCGAAAGGCAAAGAAAGAGAGACGAAAGGAAATAAGAGAAGAATAAGAAAGATAAGGTAGAGGAATGCTCACCTTCGTAGGATGCCGAAGGTTACAATGTCAAACAACGACATTCATGGTCGTCATCGAGCAGGAAAGAGAGACAAGGGAGATGAACCTTGCGATTGAAACCGAAGGAAGAGTTGTCGACTAGCAGGCGAGGGTGATGGTGTTGAAATGTTAAAGTCGAGTACAGTTGTGATCTCTTACGCAAGGTCAAAGAATAAAATGTAAGGAAAAGAGCATGGAGTGTGGAAGTGAGAAGTGAGAGCCGAAATGAGCTTGGTAAGTCAATGTTTTATTTAAGTTAATATAAATATTATTTAATTAATTATTTTGTATATATTATGTAATACATACAAGGGATATAGAAATATGAGAGAAATAATTGTCGAATATTCTAATGTTGAAATAAATAAATGCTGATAAGAATCAAAATAATTAAATCATAACATAATAATTGATGTAAAATTAATAGTAAAAAAATGATACTATTTGGAAAAATAAATTTAGACATTTTAAATAAAATGTTAAATTAAAGATAGTAGTCATAGAATTAATTCTTATAAATATGGTGTCAAACCAAAGGAGACGGGTAGATCAAACGATTATATTTTAGCGACAACTACTATTATGCATTATATATATAAGAAATATATTGAATTGCATGAAATACACATATGAACGATGAAATCAATATTAAATGTATGTTCATGCTTAACAATGATAGAATTCAACCAATTATTGTACAAACATTGATACTCTAAAATACATGTGCCTGTAAACAAAAAAAGAATATTGATATTGACGTGTTTTAATTGACAATATTTTAGATGACACTTTCACAATAATTGCATACAAATCAAAATATATTGTTATGTAAACGATACAGCAAGAAATAGAAAATTAAAATTTCACCACCGTATGTACCGACTATGATTAATTTCAAGCTCCGAGACATTATTAACCTTCATCTATAATTATATAAAAAAAGAAAAAAAAAATCAAAATACCTTGACTCATAATCGGTGATGGACAAAAGCTAACATATCAATATTGAAATCTCTAAAATCTGATATGAAATGTAAGCAAATTCCTGCATATTCCAATGTCCAAATTAAACAAAATTTGATTTCTCATTTGATAAGTTCACTCCCAGCTTTATGCCACTAGCACCCCTAAAGCTTCACAGTATCACAAAGTTCATATATCCAACACCTAAACTTTTATATTTACATACATAACACTCAAATGTTTAACATAATACAAAAAGATATAAATATTATTAATTTTTTTTCAAAAGAAAAATACACATTTTCATGCATTAAGTTTGAACAGCAAAGCATTATAAATGCAAATACATAAAAATTTCCTCCTTTGTATCATCCATAAATACAATCCCTCTGAAGACTGTAAGACTCAATCAGCTTAAATTCGGGTCAGAATATACTGATTTACAATTGATCAAAAATGGGATTTTTTTAAGCATTGGATCTACGTTGAGATGCTTGCAACACAATAGCTGATATATTGCACGCATCTCAATGTAAATCCAATGAACAAAAACCTCATCACTAATAATCCAATTTTCCGAACAAAAATGGCAATATTCTCACCATGCTATGGAACATGACATGTTATAAATGCAAATTAATATTAACTTTCCATCAAGACGATATTTGATAAGATTAGCGAGCAGAAGAATAGGTAAATTAAGTTTAAAGGAGCTGCTTATCATAAAACGCCATTTGTAACTTCTTTACATGGTTGAGCCAAGTGCTTACATTCTGCCCGTCAACGGTTATCCAATCCACCACAGTCGCTGCAGGCTGCTCCCACCATTCATCAACCTGCCAATCACCACAATCTATATTTATATCCACGTAGAGAGAGAGAGAGAGAGAGAGAGAGAGAGAGAGAGAGAGAGGGGAGGGAGGATTAATGTGAAAAGGGAGAAAATTACACACATACCAAACAATTCTCCTGTATGTAACATCTAAAGTTTAAAATTTACTTATATATAACATTAAATCTTGAATATCACAGAAAAATAATATTACTACTAGCTTTTCCTAAAGTGAAATACACTTTTATATGCATAAGTTTTGATTATGAAATTAAAGTGTTATACATAAAGAGAAGAGTGCTGAAAAAATGGTCTCCAGATTTTTTTTGCAGGGAGTGATTTTAATTGCAGACTATATAGAAATATCAAATTAGTTCTCACACAATTTTAATATGGGCTGAAATAGTCACCTGTGAGGATAATCTCAGCCCATATTAAAAAAGCCCTGGGAATCGGGACTAAATTAGCACTTCATATCATATAAATGGCCGAGGAGGACTAATTTGGCTCTACAAATAAATTTCAATTTTCAAATTTGATGTTATATATATATACACACACACATACACACACACACACACACACACATGCAAACACACACACGTGTTGTTCGCAGCCTAGCGTAAGTCCCCTGGGGTCACGGGTTCGATTCCGCCTAAATGCATCTGCCTTGCAGTACAGGATCGAGTGGTTAGACACATGAGAGTGGTTAGGTGTTTGTATCATAGCCTCTGGCAATTATATATATACATATATATATATAACACACACATGAGAATTGTGTGGCATAGATATAAATTCCCCTAAAAAATATTACCAAACCCCTCACACGCTGGCAATCTTCCAGACATCTTTGAGAATCCACAATAGCATTTCGGAGCTCAGGTAGCCATCTTTCTGTGACAACTTTCTCTTGCTCGGCAGCTAACTTGAGACAATGATTGCCCATCCTACAAATTGTAAGATGCAAAAGAATCAATTTCATCATGCTCTTTTGACCGTAAATAATGCATAAAATGATGTAGAATGTCTTTTACCCATTCATTAAAGTATTTTTCAGAAAAATAAGAGAAAGCTTGATTAAAGATGGACTAACAGGACTGCTAAAATTTGTTGCTCTCTCATATTTGGACAATGACGACCCCATCCATAAATAGAGGCATGCGCATAAAAAAAACAAAATTTCCAAAAGCATAAATAAAGTATTTATAGCTAAGTATATCATTACAAAGTGCCAAAAACAAGATGCTATTTATATATAACATAATAAAATACAAATAAGTAAAGTGTTAAAATAATCTATTAACTATTTGCATGTGGTCAATTTAGCTTCCGAGTCTGCAAAAGTGAAATTAGTCTTCAAATTTTTTAAATTAGGGCTGAAATAGTCTCCACGGACGGCTATTTCAGCCCATTTTAAAAGAGTGGCGACTAAATTGAATTTTTTACAGATTCTAGGACTAAAATGATCATGTAAAAGAGTTTGGGGACTATTTTGACAATTTTCTCAAATACAAGTAGATATGCCTGAAATGAAAGCATCCAAACTGCTGAAAAAAAGATCGAAGTTCTACCTTTCGTATTCTTGTTGCACACGATGAGCACGATTTAACAAAGCTCGGCCGTTGTCGATGAGATTTCGTCGTGTGTGAAATACATTGATAGCCTTTGACAAATTTTCTAATATGACAGCCTCAGAATCCCAAGGTTTTAAGCAGAAGTCTAATGCTTCCAAAACAGATGCTAGGGCATCGTCTGTTCCTTCTAAACCTAATACCAAATAAAAACTATTAGTACAGCAAAAATAAAACTAAGAACCTACGCTTAAGAGAATGGTTTTTAGCCTCAATATTTACTTTGACATGAAAAAGAATTTTGAAAGTAACAAGAGAAATTATTGCAAGGAAAAAAGTTTGTAAGACAAAATGTGAAAGACCAAAAAAGTGCGTGAGAAAAGAGTAGTTTCGGCAACAATAATATTTTCCTCAAAGAAAAAATTCAGAGACCAAAGAAGTTTGGGAGGCATTTACATACTGACCACCCAACTCCTATGTATTTACAAATCTAACACCTAAACATTACATTTTACATTTACATCACCTAAATCTTTCATATCACATCAAAAATACCACAATTTTAACTTTTTAAAATACATATTTTCATTCGTAGGTAAGGTGGCCTATACATAAAAATTGAAGATCAGGTGTTAGATGTGTAAATAAATAGGAATTGAGTCATACATATGTAAAATTCCTAAATTTTATCTATTGATGGCTTTTGTTTTTCAAAACAGATTGTGAATCCAAACTTCCTCAATTAGTGCAGTATGTCAACCAGGCGAGTAAATGGAGTCGAGTCGAGCTTGAGCCACCTCAACTTGAACTTTAACTTAATTAATTAATCGAGTTCAAGCTCGAGCTCGAGCTTAAGTGAATGAGTTTGAACCGGCCTACCATGAAAGAGAGAAAACGATATTACTCGTGTTAGTATTATAATAAAATGACAAATAGATTGCGTAATTAGGAGAAGAATAATATAAAATCACTTGATATAAAATAAAAAATATCATTTTTCTAACATTTTTAATAATATAAATATAAAGTTTTGAATTTAAATATATTTTGAATATGTTTAACATTAATTATTTTTTAAACTAGCCAGTTGATCAGCTAAAAATTTGAGTTGAGGTTAGCTGGAGCTTGGCTTGTTAGCTCAACGAGCTCAGTTTACGAGCTACTTATCAAGCCGAGCACGAGTCGGCATGGCTCAGCTACACCCCTAATGTTAACAAACTCTGAATTTACAAAAGAAAATCATTTAATGCAAATATTATGTAGGGTACATCACAGCTGATGAAAGCTTACCACAGTGATACTGAAGAGCAGCAGAAATGCGACAAATAGAAGGTACTGCAGATGGATCTCCAGCACCAGCTCTTGCTGTTATTAAGGATGCATTTTTTTCTGCAGCTGCTTGGGCTTCTGCACCCATCGCTCCGGTAGTACCAAAAGCCTCAATTAGAGCCTTGCCAAGTGAAGATCTACATTGTTTAGAATCCATAGCCAATATCTAGAAAAGAAAAAAAAAACATAGGGGCATTTACATGCATACCACCCAATTTTTATGCATTTACATATCTAAAACCACAACTTTAAATTTCACATTTATGTCACCCAAATATTTCATATCACATTCAAAATATTACTGTCTTAAATTAAAAAAAAGTAAAATACACCTTTTCATGCATATGTAAGGCAGTATGTATGTAAAAATTGAAGTTTATGTGTTAGATATGTATATACATAGAAATTGAGTGGTATATATATGTAATTCTTCATAAATAAAATTAGATACTACAGAAAAGAACATTTGAGTAAGGAGATCGTCCTTACCAGATGAAATCACTGCATCCTTTGGTTAAGCAAAAAAGTGTCAAAATGGTCTTTTGACTTTTTGCAAGATGAGCTATTTTAGTCCCAAAGTTTATAAAGTCTCACTTTGATCCCTGAACGTTTTTAATGAGTTGAAACAGTCCCTAGTGAAATAGTCTAGGGACTAATTTAGCACTTTTATAAACTCTGGGACAAAAATGATCCCATCTAAATAGAACTTATGGTTGTAAATGAATCAATGCACTTGATGAACAACTTGAACTCAGCTTGATTAAGACTAAATCGTGTTCATTTAATTTAATAAGTAAACAAGCTTGAGCAATTTTTAAAAGCTCGGAGGTTGAATGAACTAAACATAAATCTAGTAGAACTCGTTCATTTATGTTCACGTACAAACTCGTTTATTGTTTTACAAATAACTCATTAAATACTCGATATTAGAGTTATCATATCATATATGATATATTAATTAAAAAAATTCAATTAAATAGAATTTATTTAATTATAGATTTAATAATAATATATTATTATATAATAATATTTTTAAATTAATTATTAATTATATATTTAATTTATTAAAGCTTAAGTGTTAAATGTGAAAATAGATAAGACTTATGTGATATGTATGTACCACTTAAAAGTAACTTTAAACCCTTGCAAATTTCACTTTCTCTCTGGCCTCTCAAAGTTTTGCGTCTCTCGGTTTCGCACGAAACATTTAAAACCTGAGTTGCTAGGGCATGCATCGAAGACAACAATGTGATCGTGTTGTGCAAGGATCTTTAAAACTCTATTATCTTGCATATTTTACCTTTTCCAATCTGCTCATAAATCCTTCCTGATTAAAAAGTGGTGTTGAGAAAGTGCAGTGCAATTATTGTAAGATATATGATTAAGAATAAGGATAGTACAGTGTTGAGAAAGTGCAGTGCAATCATTGTAAGATATATGATTAAGAATAAGGATAGTACAATAGCTCAATCTAAAAGAAATCCACAAAATTGTCCAAAAAGCTAGAAAAAGGAAAAGTGCATATAATTATAGGAAAATCAACATCTACATCTGAATGTGGGAGTTGGGTGCAAACCTCAAAGTATGAACATGCTAAAATATGAGAGATTACATCTCATATGATTAAGGTTCATGAGTTATCTTTCATTTTTATAGAATTTATAATCAATAAATTAGTGGGTGAGATCAGATTTGTAAAATTATTTATTTAATTTTTTATATGAAAATCTAGATACTCGTTAAAATCTAGATACTCGTTTGAATACTCGTTTGAATTTTTAGCTTGTTTATTAGCTCACTTATAAACTTGTTCACTTGTCATAAACAAATCAATTTCAAACATTAAAAATTTTAAATAAGTCAAGCTTAAATAATACATGAAAGCTCGATACAAGTTCAAACCGAATTATAATTATACCAACCCAAGTCTAAACTATGATATACTCGACTCAACTCGGTTCGCCTCAATTACAACCCTAAGCCAGGATACTATTTTGGCACTTTATTTTTTGGTTAAGTCTACCAAAAAAATAAATACTCAGAAGCTTCAAATTTCTCTTTCGAAAAAACTACCAGAAAGAATAAATGAGTTCTATTACATTGCAATTTATATGAAACACAGTTAACTTCTGATTTCGAAAGCAAGATGGGCTGCTAAAAACTTAACCAAAAACTGAAGTGAAGAATTAACCTGTGGTGTTGATGGCAGCATGAATAATCTATCATCCAGGCTCTGATGGAAGGAGGACAGCTCTTTCTCTATAAGATCCTTCGAACTCGACGAGATATCAACCACAGCAGTGCATGCTGGAATGATCGTTCTTGCCGCATATTCTTGTGCGGCTGCTGGTTGGTGGTCCCAGAATTCAGATGCATCCTACAGGCAGTTCAAATTGCAAAACAAACGATTCTAGCACAATTTAAACAGCGGCATTTTCTCAGAAGTTGGTATAATTTCTTAATAACAGCAAATATATTTAAGGAAATTCACATACGTTACACATAATTCCTAGGTATTTACATATTTCAAACCTAAAATTTCATATTTACATACATAGCACTTTAGTTCTTTAAACCTATGCAGGAAAATGTTTGCTTCAATTTTAAAAAGTGGTCATACAGCATTTTTTTATGAGATATTAAAGATTTGAGTGCCATGTGTATAAATATGAAAGTTAAGGTGTGAGATTTGAAGGTGTGAGATTTGTAAATATTTGTAAATACATAAGAAGTGTGTGCTATGTGTGTGAATGCTCCGGATATTTAAAGCAATCTAGTTGATCAGTTAAAAACTGCAATTTTGGAAAAATCATCTAATATACGGGTGACATCAAGGTATTACATCAATAAATCAATAAGAAACTACATCTTATCTTTCCTTTTGAAATGAAAAATAGCATTGAGATTTGCATGCAAAATAACAAGAGGACATGAGCTCGCCTAATTCTTGTTGCAGTTGGTTTTATTTTAGAAGAATGGCTTGCTTGACCATTTAAGAACAAATTCGCATGGTAGAGCTTGCAGAATTATTTTAGATAATTAGCGCATCTAAATTGCAAGAAATTTAATAAACTAGAGCTAACATTAACCTCAATTTCTTGCCTGATCACAGCTAGATTCTAGGCAATTTATTCTATAATCATAGACATAAAGACTTTCAAATCATTTAATAACCTACATAACTTAAAAGTAATAAAATTCATTTGACAATTCTCTTTATTAACACACATATAAATCAAGCCAAGTGACTCAGGAAAAACTGCAAGATACTTAACAATGTTAGCCTGAAGAAGTGCAGTATAGATGGACTCAAGTTCTGATCTGCGAGAGTCAAATTCTTCAATTTTCTTCCACTTTCTCCTCAAAGATTCTTCTGCTTCTTTCCACTCTGCACAGGTTTTAATCAAGCGTTGCACCTCAGATGTCAATGTATTAATGCTAGCTCTAAGACCAGCAACATCTCTTTCCTTTGCCCAAACATCCATCTGCAAAAGAACACTGAATTTAGTGCAATAATTCCATAGTTGAAACAAAATTGGGTTATTTGTCTAAAACTCACAATAATTTGGTCATTTTATGAAAAAGAACAATAGTTTTAAGATTTTGCAAACCATAACAACAGTTTATAATATTTTGCAAATAAAGAAAAACGTTCAGGCATACATACCAAGATTTCTTGCAAACTTTCCCACATGCCTGCAATTTTTGAAACCTTGGCAGTACTACTGAAGTTTGTCATGCAACTTACTAAATACTACTAAATGTAAAATTGCAGTGGTCTAACGGTTTTCAAGAAACCCAAGCATATATGATAAAGGTTTCAAGAAACACTTTGCAAAATATGCAAACTATTTCCCTTGACCCAAACATCACAAACTTTTACCCTAGTGGAACATTATTAGGTGCTGCTACAATTAACATTGCAAATCTGTGGCTTAATGAGAAATCATCCCTGAAATCGAAAAAAAAATGATGACTCTCTAGAATCGAAGCTTGAATTGTCTCTTTTTTGCGCTCATTCTCCAAGGGGAATGAGGTCGATGGCGCGTTCTTCAAAACCTAGCAATCTCAAATCTAACAAAGCTAATAGTTTAAACTACATTATACATAAAATTGTGAGTCTACTCAATCAAATTTTGCTTGACAAATTGATAGAATCATGTGATCAACTCACTTTAATAAAGCCAGCTCCAATGATTTAGAGCATCTTTAGTATATCTTGAATAAAAGAAGACTCGTAAACCAAAAATTCATAATCATCAAATTGTTGCCATTTTGCAACCTATGATTAACTGCAATATAACCAATATATACAAAAAATACTAAGAATGTCAGGGTGTCATTGCTAATTCATCCAATAAAATTTGTGTTAATTGAAAGGAGTGTTTCCATCATTGATCCTACTCATTTTTTTCAAACCAAAAATATGTTTGATAATATGCCAGTCTTCCCTCGTTGTTGGGGGAATATTTCAATGTTTTGATTAACCCAGATGTCGCAAAATTGATCCGGTGGCACAACACTGACAAATTTGGATCAAATCTCATCCTGACAAATAAGTTTCTGCGAAATTAAAATGCGGTACCAGCGATTGCGGTATTGCGGATTTCAGAGTCACAAATCCCGCAATTAGGAATCGTGATTTTCGCAAATAATACATCCCATTCTGAACTTAGCTTAATTATTTTCCTTTTTTAATCTTTTTTCCCGTTCCTTTATTTCTAATTAGGTTTAAGCATGCTCATCCTCTTGCTATTACTTCTTCCAAGTATGATTCTATTACTTGGAGAGAGATATTGAAGGTTGCTAAAAACACTGAGGATCTTATTTGTTGGGATATTGGAAAGGGGAATTGTTCCTTTTGGTATGATGACTGGTTGGGTAATTGCGGTACCAGCGATTGCGGTATTGCGGATTTCAGAGTCACAAATCCCGCAATTAGGAATCGTGATTTTCGCAAATAATACATCCCATTCTGAACTTAGCTTAATTATTTTCCTTTTTTAATCTTTTTTTCCGTTCCTTTATTTCTAATTAGGTTTAAGCATGCTCATCCTCTTGCTATTACTTCTTCCAAGTATGATTCTATTACTTGGAGAGAGATATTGAAGGTTGCTAAAAACACTGAGGATCTTATTTGTTGGGATATTGGAAAGGGGAATTGTTCCTTTTGGTATGATGACTGGTTGGGTAATTGCGGTACCAGCGATTGCGGTATTGCGGATTTCAGAGTCACAAATCCCGCAATTAGGAATCGTGATTTTCGCAAATAATACATCCCATTCTGAACTTAGCTTAATTATTTTCCTTTTTTAATCTTTTTTCCCGTTCCTTTATTTCTAATTAGGTTTAAGCATGCTCATCCTCTTGCTATTACTTCTTCCAAGTATGATTCTATTACTTGGAGAGAGATATTGAAGGTTGCTAAAAACACTGAGGATCTTATTTGTTGGGATATTGGAAAGGGGAATTGTTCCTTTTGGTATGATGACTGGTTGGGTAATTGCGGTACCAGCGATTGCGGTATTGCGGATTTCAGAGTCACAAATCCCGCAATTAGGAATCGTGATTTTCGCAAATAATACATCCCATTCTGAACTTAGCTTAATTATTTTCCTTTTTTAATCTTTTTTCCCGTTCCTTTATTTCTAATTAGGTTTAAGCATGCTCATCCTCTTGCTATTACTTCTTCCAAGTATGATTCTATTACTTGGAGAGAGATATTGAAGGTTGCTAAAAACACTGAGGATCTTATTTGTTGGGATATTGGAAAGGGGAATTGTTCCTTTTGGTATGATGACTGGTTGGGTAATTGCGGTACCAGCGATTGCGGTATTGCGGATTTCAGAGTCACAAATCCCGCAATTAGGAATCGTGATTTTCGCAAATAATACATCCCATTCTGAACTTAGCTTAATTATTTTCCTTTTTTAATCTTTTTTCCCGTTCCTTTATTTCTAATTAGGTTTAAGCATGCTCATCCTCTTGCTATTACTTCTTCCAAGTATGATTCTATTACTTGGAGAGAGATATTGAAGGTTGCTAAAAACACTGAGGATCTTATTTGTTGGGATATTGGAAAGGGGAATTGTTCCTTTTGGTATGATGACTGGTTGGGTAATTGCGGTACCAGCGATTGCGGTATTGCGGATTTCAGAGTCACAAATCCCGCAATTAGGAATCGTGATTTTCGCAAATAATACATCCCATTCTGAACTTAGCTTAATTATTTTCCTTTTTTAATCTTTTTTCCCGTTCCTTTATTTCTAATTAGGTTTAAGCATGCTCATCCTCTTGCTATTACTTCTTCCAAGTATGATTCTATTACTTGGAGAGAGATATTGAAGGTTGCTAAAAACACTGAGGATCTTATTTGTTGGGATATTGGAAAGGGGAATTGTTCCTTTTGGTATGATGACTGGTTGGGTAATTGCGGTACCAGCGATTGCGGTATTGCGGATTTCAGAGTCACAAATCCCGCAATTAGGAATCGTGATTTTCGCAAATAATACATCCCATTCTGAACTTAGCTTAATTATTTTCCTTTTTTAATCTTTTTTCCCGTTCCTTTATTTCTAATTAGGTTTAAGCATGCTCATCCTCTTGCTATTACTTCTTCCAAGTATGATTCTATTACTTGGAGAGAGATATTGAAGGTTGCTAAAAACACTGAGGATCTTATTTGTTGGGATATTGGAAAGGGGAATTGTTCCTTTTGGTATGATGACTGGTTGGGTAATTGCGGTACCAGCGATTGCGGTATTGCGGATTTCAGAGTCACAAATCCCGCAATTAGGAATCGTGATTTTCGCAAATAATACATCCCATTCTGAACTTAGCTTAATTATTTTCCTTTTTTAATCTTTTTTCCCGTTCCTTTATTTCTAATTAGGTTTAAGCATGCTCATCCTCTTGCTATTACTTCTTCCAAGTATGATTCTATTACTTGGAGAGAGATATTGAAGGTTGCTAAAAACACTGAGGATCTTATTTGTTGGGATATTGGAAAGGGGAATTGTTCCTTTTGGTATGATGACTGGTTGGGTAATTGCGGTACCAGCGATTGCGGTATTGCGGATTTCAGAGTCACAAATCCCGCAATTAGGAATCGTGATTTTCGCAAATAATACATCCCATTCTGAACTTAGCTTAATTATTTTCCTTTTTTAATCTTTTTTCCCGTTCCTTTATTTCTAATTAGGTTTAAGCATGCTCATCCTCTTGCTATTACTTCTTCCAAGTATGATTCTATTACTTGGAGAGAGATATTGAAGGTTGCTAAAAACACTGAGGATCTTATTTGTTGGGATATTGGAAAGGGGAATTGTTCCTTTTGGTATGATGACTGGTTGGGTAATTGCGGTACCAGCGATTGCGGTATTGCGGATTTCAGAGTCACAAATCCCGCAATTAGGAATCGTGATTTTCGCAAATAATACATCCCATTCTGAACTTAGCTTAATTATTTTCCTTTTTTAATCTTTTTTCCCGTTCCTTTATTTCTAATTAGGTTTAAGCATGCTCATCCTCTTGCTATTACTTCTTCCAAGTATGATTCTATTACTTGGAGAGAGATATTGAAGGTTGCTAAAAACACTGAGGATCTTATTTGTTGGGATATTGGAAAGGGGAATTGTTCCTTTTGGTATGATGACTGGTTGGGTAATTGCGGTACCAGCGATTGCGGTATTGCGGATTTCAGAGTCACAAATCCCGCAATTAGGAATCGTGATTTTCGCAAATAATACATCCCATTCTGAACTTAGCTTAATTATTTTCCTTTTTTAATCTTTTTTCCCGTTCCTTTATTTCTAATTAGGTTTAAGCATGCTCATCCTCTTGCTATTACTTCTTCCAAGTATGATTCTATTACTTGGAGAGAGATATTGAAGGTTGCTAAAAACACTGAGGATCTTATTTGTTGGGATATTGGAAAGGGGAATTGTTCCTTTTGGTATGATGACTGGTTGGGTAATTGCGGTACCAGCGATTGCGGTATTGCGGATTTCAGAGTCACAAATCCCGCAATTAGGAATCGTGATTTTCGCAAATAATACATCCCATTCTGAACTTAGCTTAATTATTTTCCTTTTTTAATCTTTTTTCCCGTTCCTTTATTTCTAATTAGGTTTAAGCATGCTCATCCTCTTGCTATTACTTCTTCCAAGTATGATTCTATTACTTGGAGAGAGATATTGAAGGTTGCTAAAAACACTGAGGATCTTATTTGTTGGGATATTGGAAAGGGGAATTGTTCCTTTTGGTATGATGACTGGTTGGGTAATTGCGGTACCAGCGATTGCGGTATTGCGGATTTCAGAGTCACAAATCCCGCAATTAGGAATCGTGATTTTCGCAAATAATACATCCCATTCTGAACTTAGCTTAATTATTTTCCTTTTTTAATCTTTTTTCCCGTTCCTTTATTTCTAATTAGGTTTAAGCATGCTCATCCTCTTGCTATTACTTCTTCCAAGTATGATTCTATTACTTGGAGAGAGATATTGAAGGTTGCTAAAAACACTGAGGATCTTATTTGTTGGGATATTGGAAAGGGGAATTGTTCCTTTTGGTATGATGACTGGTTGGGTAATTGCGGTACCAGCGATTGCGGTATTGCGGATTTCAGAGTCACAAATCCCGCAATTAGGAATCGTGATTTTCGCAAATAATACATCCCATTCTGAACTTAGCTTAATTATTTTCCTTTTTTAATCTTTTTTCCCGTTCCTTTATTTCTAATTAGGTTTAAGCATGCTCATCCTCTTGCTATTACTTCTTCCAAGTATGATTCTATTACTTGGAGAGAGATATTGAAGGTTGCTAAAAACACTGAGGATCTTATTTGTTGGGATATTGGAAAGGGGAATTGTTCCTTTTGGTATGATGACTGGTTGGGTAATTGCGGTACCAGCGATTGCGGTATTGCGGATTTCAGAGTCACAAATCCCGCAATTAGGAATCGTGATTTTCGCAAATAATACATCCCATTCTGAACTTAGCTTAATTATTTTCCTTTTTTAATCTTTTTTCCCGTTCCTTTATTTCTAATTAGGTTTAAGCATGCTCATCCTCTTGCTATTACTTCTTCCAAGTATGATTCTATTACTTGGAGAGAGATATTGAAGGTTGCTAAAAACACTGAGGATCTTATTTGTTGGGATATTGGAAAGGGGAATTGTTCCTTTTGGTATGATGACTGGTTGGGTAATTGCGGTACCAGCGATTGCGGTATTGCGGATTTCAGAGTCACAAATCCCGCAATTAGGAATCGTGATTTTCGCAAATAATACATCCCATTCTGAACTTAGCTTAATTATTTTCCTTTTTTAATCTTTTTTCCCGTTCCTTTATTTCTAATTAGGTTTAAGCATGCTCATCCTCTTGCTATTACTTCTTCCAAGTATGATTCTATTACTTGGAGAGAGATATTGAAGGTTGCTAAAAACACTGAGGATCTTATTTGTTGGGATATTGGAAAGGGGAATTGTTCCTTTTGGTATGATGACTGGTTGGGTAATTGCGGTACCAGCGATTGCGGTATTGCGGATTTCAGAGTCACAAATCCCGCAATTAGGAATCGTGATTTTCGCAAATAATACATCCCATTCTGAACTTAGCTTAATTATTTTCCTTTTTTAATCTTTTTTCCCGTTCCTTTATTTCTAATTAGGTTTAAGCATGCTCATCCTCTTGCTATTACTTCTTCCAAGTATGATTCTATTACTTGGAGAGAGATATTGAAGGTTGCTAAAAACACTGAGGATCTTATTTGTTGGGATATTGGAAAGGGGAATTGTTCCTTTTGGTATGATGACTGGTTGGGTAATTGCGGTACCAGCGATTGCGGTATTGCGGATTTCAGAGTCACAAATCCCGCAATTAGGAATCGTGATTTTCGCAAATAATACATCCCATTCTGAACTTAGCTTAATTATTTTCCTTTTTTAATCTTTTTTCCCGTTCCTTTATTTCTAATTAGGTTTAAGCATGCTCATCCTCTTGCTATTACTTCTTCCAAGTATGATTCTATTACTTGGAGAGAGATATTGAAGGTTGCTAAAAACACTGAGGATCTTATTTGTTGGGATATTGGAAAGGGGAATTGTTCCTTTTGGTATGATGACTGGTTGGGTAATTGCGGTACCAGCGATTGCGGTATTGCGGATTTCAGAGTCACAAATCCCGCAATTAGGAATCGTGATTTTCGCAAATAATACATCCCATTCTGAACTTAGCTTAATTATTTTCCTTTTTTAATCTTTTTTCCCGTTCCTTTATTTCTAATTAGGTTTAAGCATGCTCATCCTCTTGCTATTACTTCTTCCAAGTATGATTCTATTACTTGGAGAGAGATATTGAAGGTTGCTAAAAACACTGAGGATCTTATTTGTTGGGATATTGGAAAGGGGAATTGTTCCTTTTGGTATGATGACTGGTTGGGTAATTGCGGTACCAGCGATTGCGGTATTGCGGATTTCAGAGTCACAAATCCCGCAATTAGGAATCGTGATTTTCGCAAATAATACATCCCATTCTGAACTTAGCTTAATTATTTTCCTTTTTTAATCTTTTTTCCCGTTCCTTTATTTCTAATTAGGTTTAAGCATGCTCATCCTCTTGCTATTACTTCTTCCAAGTATGATTCTATTACTTGGAGAGAGATATTGAAGGTTGCTAAAAACACTGAGGATCTTATTTGTTGGGATATTGGAAAGGGGAATTGTTCCTTTTGGTATGATGACTGGTTGGGTAATTGCGGTACCAGCGATTGCGGTATTGCGGATTTCAGAGTCACAAATCCCGCAATTAGGAATCGTGATTTTCGCAAATAATACATCCCATTCTGAACTTAGCTTAATTATTTTCCTTTTTTAATCTTTTTTCCCGTTCCTTTATTTCTAATTAGGTTTAAGCATGCTCATCCTCTTGCTATTACTTCTTCCAAGTATGATTCTATTACTTGGAGAGAGATATTGAAGGTTGCTAAAAACACTGAGGATCTTATTTGTTGGGATATTGGAAAGGGGAATTGTTCCTTTTGGTATGATGACTGGTTGGGTAATTGCGGTACCAGCGATTGCGGTATTGCGGATTTCAGAGTCACAAATCCCGCAATTAGGAATCGTGATTTTCGCAAATAATACATCCCATTCTGAACTTAGCTTAATTATTTTCCTTTTTTAATCTTTTTTCCCGTTCCTTTATTTCTAATTAGGTTTAAGCATGCTCATCCTCTTGCTATTACTTCTTCCAAGTATGATTCTATTACTTGGAGAGAGATATTGAAGGTTGCTAAAAACACTGAGGATCTTATTTGTTGGGATATTGGAAAGGGGAATTGTTCCTTTTGGTATGATGACTGGTTGGGTAATTGCGGTACCAGCGATTGCGGTATTGCGGATTTCAGAGTCACAAATCCCGCAATTAGGAATCGTGATTTTCGCAAATAATACATCCCATTCTGAACTTAGCTTAATTATTTTCCTTTTTTAATCTTTTTTCCCGTTCCTTTATTTCTAATTAGGTTTAAGCATGCTCATCCTCTTGCTATTACTTCTTCCAAGTATGATTCTATTACTTGGAGAGAGATATTGAAGGTTGCTAAAAACACTGAGGATCTTATTTGTTGGGATATTGGAAAGGGGAATTGTTCCTTTTGGTATGATGACTGGTTGGGTAATTGCGGTACCAGCGATTGCGGTATTGCGGATTTCAGAGTCACAAATCCCGCAATTAGGAATCGTGATTTTCGCAAATAATACATCCCATTCTGAACTTAGCTTAATTATTTTCCTTTTTTAATCTTTTTTCCCGTTCCTTTATTTCTAATTAGGTTTAAGCATGCTCATCCTCTTGCTATTACTTCTTCCAAGTATGATTCTATTACTTGGAGAGAGATATTGAAGGTTGCTAAAAACACTGAGGATCTTATTTGTTGGGATATTGGAAAGGGGAATTGTTCCTTTTGGTATGATGACTGGTTGGGTAATTGCGGTACCAGCGATTGCGGTATTGCGGATTTCAGAGTCACAAATCCCGCAATTAGGAATCGTGATTTTCGCAAATAATACATCCCATTCTGAACTTAGCTTAATTATTTTCCTTTTTTAATCTTTTTTCCCGTTCCTTTATTTCTAATTAGGTTTAAGCATGCTCATCCTCTTGCTATTACTTCTTCCAAGTATGATTCTATTACTTGGAGAGAGATATTGAAGGTTGCTAAAAACACTGAGGATCTTATTTGTTGGGATATTGGAAAGGGGAATTGTTCCTTTTGGTATGATGACTGGTTGGGTAATTGCGGTACCAGCGATTGCGGTATTGCGGATTTCAGAGTCACAAATCCCGCAATTAGGAATCGTGATTTTCGCAAATAATACATCCCATTCTGAACTTAGCTTAATTATTTTCCTTTTTTAATCTTTTTTCCCGTTCCTTTATTTCTAATTAGGTTTAAGCATGCTCATCCTCTTGCTATTACTTCTTCCAAGTATGATTCTATTACTTGGAGAGAGATATTGAAGGTTGCTAAAAACACTGAGGATCTTATTTGTTGGGATATTGGAAAGGGGAATTGTTCCTTTTGGTATGATGACTGGTTGGGTAATTGCGGTACCAGCGATTGCGGTATTGCGGATTTCAGAGTCACAAATCCCGCAATTAGGAATCGTGATTTTCGCAAATAATACATCCCATTCTGAACTTAGCTTAATTATTTTCCTTTTTTAATCTTTTTTCCCGTTCCTTTATTTCTAATTAGGTTTAAGCATGCTCATCCTCTTGCTATTACTTCTTCCAAGTATGATTCTATTACTTGGAGAGAGATATTGAAGGTTGCTAAAAACACTGAGGATCTTATTTGTTGGGATATTGGAAAGGGGAATTGTTCCTTTTGGTATGATGACTGGTTGGGTAATTGCGGTACCAGCGATTGCGGTATTGCGGATTTCAGAGTCACAAATCCCGCAATTAGGAATCGTGATTTTCGCAAATAATACATCCCATTCTGAACTTAGCTTAATTATTTTCCTTTTTTAATCTTTTTTCCCGTTCCTTTATTTCTAATTAGGTTTAAGCATGCTCATCCTCTTGCTATTACTTCTTCCAAGTATGATTCTATTACTTGGAGAGAGATATTGAAGGTTGCTAAAAACACTGAGGATCTTATTTGTTGGGATATTGGAAAGGGGAATTGTTCCTTTTGGTATGATGACTGGTTGGGTAATTGCGGTACCAGCGATTGCGGTATTGCGGATTTCAGAGTCACAAATCCCGCAATTAGGAATCGTGATTTTCGCAAATAATACATCCCATTCTGAACTTAGCTTAATTATTTTCCTTTTTTAATCTTTTTTCCCGTTCCTTTATTTCTAATTAGGTTTAAGCATGCTCATCCTCTTGCTATTACTTCTTCCAAGTATGATTCTATTACTTGGAGAGAGATATTGAAGGTTGCTAAAAACACTGAGGATCTTATTTGTTGGGATATTGGAAAGGGGAATTGTTCCTTTTGGTATGATGACTGGTTGGGTAATTGCGGTACCAGCGATTGCGGTATTGCGGATTTCAGAGTCACAAATCCCGCAATTAGGAATCGTGATTTTCGCAAATAATACATCCCATTCTGAACTTAGCTTAATTATTTTCCTTTTTTAATCTTTTTTCCCGTTCCTTTATTTCTAATTAGGTTTAAGCATGCTCATCCTCTTGCTATTACTTCTTCCAAGTATGATTCTATTACTTGGAGAGAGATATTGAAGGTTGCTAAAAACACTGAGGATCTTATTTGTTGGGATATTGGAAAGGGGAATTGTTCCTTTTGGTATGATGACTGGTTGGGTAATTGCGGTACCAGCGATTGCGGTATTGCGGATTTCAGAGTCACAAATCCCGCAATTAGGAATCGTGATTTTCGCAAATAATACATCCCATTCTGAACTTAGCTTAATTATTTTCCTTTTTTAATCTTTTTTCCCGTTCCTTTATTTCTAATTAGGTTTAAGCATGCTCATCCTCTTGCTATTACTTCTTCCAAGTATGATTCTATTACTTGGAGAGAGATATTGAAGGTTGCTAAAAACACTGAGGATCTTATTTGTTGGGATATTGGAAAGGGGAATTGTTCCTTTTGGTATGATGACTGGTTGGGTAATTGCGGTACCAGCGATTGCGGTATTGCGGATTTCAGAGTCACAAATCCCGCAATTAGGAATCGTGATTTTCGCAAATAATACATCCCATTCTGAACTTAGCTTAATTATTTTCCTTTTTTAATCTTTTTTCCCGTTCCTTTATTTCTAATTAGGTTTAAGCATGCTCATCCTCTTGCTATTACTTCTTCCAAGTATGATTCTATTACTTGGAGAGAGATATTGAAGGTTGCTAAAAACACTGAGGATCTTATTTGTTGGGATATTGGAAAGGGGAATTGTTCCTTTTGGTATGATGACTGGTTGGGTAATTGCGGTACCAGCGATTGCGGTATTGCGGATTTCAGAGTCACAAATCCCGCAATTAGGAATCGTGATTTTCGCAAATAATACATCCCATTCTGAACTTAGCTTAATTATTTTCCTTTTTTAATCTTTTTTCCCGTTCCTTTATTTCTAATTAGGTTTAAGCATGCTCATCCTCTTGCTATTACTTCTTCCAAGTATGATTCTATTACTTGGAGAGAGATATTGAAGGTTGCTAAAAACACTGAGGATCTTATTTGTTGGGATATTGGAAAGGGGAATTGTTCCTTTTGGTATGATGACTGGTTGGGTAATTGCGGTACCAGCGATTGCGGTATTGCGGATTTCAGAGTCACAAATCCCGCAATTAGGAATCGTGATTTTCGCAAATAATACATCCCATTCTGAACTTAGCTTAATTATTTTCCTTTTTTAATCTTTTTTCCCGTTCCTTTATTTCTAATTAGGTTTAAGCATGCTCATCCTCTTGCTATTACTTCTTCCAAGTATGATTCTATTACTTGGAGAGAGATATTGAAGGTTGCTAAAAACACTGAGGATCTTATTTGTTGGGATATTGGAAAGGGGAATTGTTCCTTTTGGTATGATGACTGGTTGGGTAATTGCGGTACCAGCGATTGCGGTATTGCGGATTTCAGAGTCACAAATCCCGCAATTAGGAATCGTGATTTTCGCAAATAATACATCCCATTCTGAACTTAGCTTAATTATTTTCCTTTTTTAATCTTTTTTCCCGTTCCTTTATTTCTAATTAGGTTTAAGCATGCTCATCCTCTTGCTATTACTTCTTCCAAGTATGATTCTATTACTTGGAGAGAGATATTGAAGGTTGCTAAAAACACTGAGGATCTTATTTGTTGGGATATTGGAAAGGGGAATTGTTCCTTTTGGTATGATGACTGGTTGGGTAATTGCGGTACCAGCGATTGCGGTATTGCGGATTTCAGAGTCACAAATCCCGCAATTAGGAATCGTGATTTTCGCAAATAATACATCCCATTCTGAACTTAGCTTAATTATTTTCCTTTTTTAATCTTTTTTCCCGTTCCTTTATTTCTAATTAGGTTTAAGCATGCTCATCCTCTTGCTATTACTTCTTCCAAGTATGATTCTATTACTTGGAGAGAGATATTGAAGGTTGCTAAAAACACTGAGGATCTTATTTGTTGGGATATTGGAAAGGGGAATTGTTCCTTTTGGTATGATGACTGGTTGGGTAATTGCGGTACCAGCGATTGCGGTATTGCGGATTTCAGAGTCACAAATCCCGCAATTAGGAATCGTGATTTTCGCAAATAATACATCCCATTCTGAACTTAGCTTAATTATTTTCCTTTTTTAATCTTTTTTCCCGTTCCTTTATTTCTAATTAGGTTTAAGCATGCTCATCCTCTTGCTATTACTTCTTCCAAGTATGATTCTATTACTTGGAGAGAGATATTGAAGGTTGCTAAAAACACTGAGGATCTTATTTGTTGGGATATTGGAAAGGGGAATTGTTCCTTTTGGTATGATGACTGGTTGGGTAATTGCGGTACCAGCGATTGCGGTATTGCGGATTTCAGAGTCACAAATCCCGCAATTAGGAATCGTGATTTTCGCAAATAATACATCCCATTCTGAACTTAGCTTAATTATTTTCCTTTTTTAATCTTTTTTCCCGTTCCTTTATTTCTAATTAGGTTTAAGCATGCTCATCCTCTTGCTATTACTTCTTCCAAGTATGATTCTATTACTTGGAGAGAGATATTGAAGGTTGCTAAAAACACTGAGGATCTTATTTGTTGGGATATTGGAAAGGGGAATTGTTCCTTTTGGTATGATGACTGGTTGGGTAATTGCGGTACCAGCGATTGCGGTATTGCGGATTTCAGAGTCACAAATCCCGCAATTAGGAATCGTGATTTTCGCAAATAATACATCCCATTCTGAACTTAGCTTAATTATTTTCCTTTTTTAATCTTTTTTCCCGTTCCTTTATTTCTAATTAGGTTTAAGCATGCTCATCCTCTTGCTATTACTTCTTCCAAGTATGATTCTATTACTTGGAGAGAGATATTGAAGGTTGCTAAAAACACTGAGGATCTTATTTGTTGGGATATTGGAAAGGGGAATTGTTCCTTTTGGTATGATGACTGGTTGGGTAATTGCGGTACCAGCGATTGCGGTATTGCGGATTTCAGAGTCACAAATCCCGCAATTAGGAATCGTGATTTTCGCAAATAATACATCCCATTCTGAACTTAGCTTAATTATTTTCCTTTTTTAATCTTTTTTCCCGTTCCTTTATTTCTAATTAGGTTTAAGCATGCTCATCCTCTTGCTATTACTTCTTCCAAGTATGATTCTATTACTTGGAGAGAGATATTGAAGGTTGCTAAAAACACTGAGGATCTTATTTGTTGGGATATTGGAAAGGGGAATTGTTCCTTTTGGTATGATGACTGGTTGGGTAATTGCGGTACCAGCGATTGCGGTATTGCGGATTTCAGAGTCACAAATCCCGCAATTAGGAATCGTGATTTTCGCAAATAATACATCCCATTCTGAACTTAGCTTAATTATTTTCCTTTTTTAATCTTTTTTCCCGTTCCTTTATTTCTAATTAGGTTTAAGCATGCTCATCCTCTTGCTATTACTTCTTCCAAGTATGATTCTATTACTTGGAGAGAGATATTGAAGGTTGCTAAAAACACTGAGGATCTTATTTGTTGGGATATTGGAAAGGGGAATTGTTCCTTTTGGTATGATGACTGGTTGGGTAATTGCGGTACCAGCGATTGCGGTATTGCGGATTTCAGAGTCACAAATCCCGCAATTAGGAATCGTGATTTTCGCAAATAATACATCCCATTCTGAACTTAGCTTAATTATTTTCCTTTTTTAATCTTTTTTCCCGTTCCTTTATTTCTAATTAGGTTTAAGCATGCTCATCCTCTTGCTATTACTTCTTCCAAGTATGATTCTATTACTTGGAGAGAGATATTGAAGGTTGCTAAAAACACTGAGGATCTTATTTGTTGGGATATTGGAAAGGGGAATTGTTCCTTTTGGTATGATGACTGGTTGGGTAATTGCGGTACCAGCGATTGCGGTATTGCGGATTTCAGAGTCACAAATCCCGCAATTAGGAATCGTGATTTTCGCAAATAATACATCCCATTCTGAACTTAGCTTAATTATTTTCCTTTTTTAATCTTTTTTCCCGTTCCTTTATTTCTAATTAGGTTTAAGCATGCTCATCCTCTTGCTATTACTTCTTCCAAGTATGATTCTATTACTTGGAGAGAGATATTGAAGGTTGCTAAAAACACTGAGGATCTTATTTGTTGGGATATTGGAAAGGGGAATTGTTCCTTTTGGTATGATGACTGGTTGGGTAATTGCGGTACCAGCGATTGCGGTATTGCGGATTTCAGAGTCACAAATCCCGCAATTAGGAATCGTGATTTTCGCAAATAATACATCCCATTCTGAACTTAGCTTAATTATTTTCCTTTTTTAATCTTTTTTCCCGTTCCTTTATTTCTAATTAGGTTTAAGCATGCTCATCCTCTTGCTATTACTTCTTCCAAGTATGATTCTATTACTTGGAGAGAGATATTGAAGGTTGCTAAAAACACTGAGGATCTTATTTGTTGGGATATTGGAAAGGGGAATTGTTCCTTTTGGTATGATGACTGGTTGGGTAATTGCGGTACCAGCGATTGCGGTATTGCGGATTTCAGAGTCACAAATCCCGCAATTAGGAATCGTGATTTTCGCAAATAATACATCCCATTCTGAACTTAGCTTAATTATTTTCCTTTTTTAATCTTTTTTCCCGTTCCTTTATTTCTAATTAGGTTTAAGCATGCTCATCCTCTTGCTATTACTTCTTCCAAGTATGATTCTATTACTTGGAGAGAGATATTGAAGGTTGCTAAAAACACTGAGGATCTTATTTGTTGGGATATTGGAAAGGGGAATTGTTCCTTTTGGTATGATGACTGGTTGGGTAATTGCGGTACCAGCGATTGCGGTATTGCGGATTTCAGAGTCACAAATCCCGCAATTAGGAATCGTGATTTTCGCAAATAATACATCCCATTCTGAACTTAGCTTAATTATTTTCCTTTTTTAATCTTTTTTCCCGTTCCTTTATTTCTAATTAGGTTTAAGCATGCTCATCCTCTTGCTATTACTTCTTCCAAGTATGATTCTATTACTTGGAGAGAGATATTGAAGGTTGCTAAAAACACTGAGGATCTTATTTGTTGGGATATTGGAAAGGGGAATTGTTCCTTTTGGTATGATGACTGGTTGGGTAATTGCGGTACCAGCGATTGCGGTATTGCGGATTTCAGAGTCACAAATCCCGCAATTAGGAATCGTGATTTTCGCAAATAATACATCCCATTCTGAACTTAGCTTAATTATTTTCCTTTTTTAATCTTTTTTCCCGTTCCTTTATTTCTAATTAGGTTTAAGCATGCTCATCCTCTTGCATGGTGGAGAAGTTGTGCTTGATGACTTAGAGGCACTCCCAACCGTATTGTGTGACGTGGTGGAAGAAGGAGAACGGGTCAACATTGACCAGAAGTGTCTAGTGGATTTTTTGATTGGGTGTCAGCTGCAAGATCAGGTGTGGTGCGACGTGGTACCATAAATGTCTGCCATCTGTTGTTGGGGAGACCGTGACAGTTTGACCATAGAACTCAACTTGACGGATTCAAAAACATCTCCTTCACCAGGGAGGGGAAGTGCATCGTCCTCCTTTCTGCGGAGCCTGAGATCACAGGTGCCCTTGCAAGCAGAAAGGCGTTAGTGAGACTAGTTTTGGTGATAGCAGAGGAGGATAGGGCTGAGACGTCGATTCCATACATGGAACAGTCACGACAAAGAGGATTTTAGGACATCACGATTGATACCTTACCACTATGGCCATCACCTTTCGGAGAGGTTTAGGATACCCTCTCTCACATCAGATCAGGTTGAGCCAACCTTGGGTTACTTTTGGAGTATTCAACATTATATACATGAGACACTGACCCAGCTCAGATCGGTAGTGGACTTTTGAGAGAGTGGATCGATACTGATCTATGCTTGTAAGTGGAGAAAACTCGTATAGTATTTTTGGGGATGTTGCAGTTTTTAATGGGATCCAGGTGCTTCTCGGGCTGCATTAGAAGATCTTTCAACCTCGAAAGATTACAACAACTCCGTCACCGTCAACATGCAACAAGAAGCTTCGATGAATAAAGTCTAAGCTTCCCCAATCCCGCGAAATTGATGTGGGGCGTGACTGGGCTAAACCAACCTGTTTAGCAACAAGGATGGACGGTCCAGCAGGGAGGCTAGACCGACTAGTGCTGCTTTAAGCAGAGGCTACCGCCTCCCCCTCCCCCTCCTAGCTATTATAATTATGTTTGTTTGTTGGCTTAGGGTTTATTTTTTGTCTTTTTGATTTCATAATTCTGTTCAGTTCGTCGTCAGTGGCTGTTAGAGCTATGTTTGATGGTGCGAAGGGACCCCGATTGCAACTAATCCAAGGTGATGATCTTCCTCAAAGGTTTTAGGGGTGCTCCAACTGTAACTCGATCTCGCAAGGACCTTTATCTTCCCCAACTTCCCTCTGCATACCCCTCTTCCCTGTTTCCAGCCATCAGTCCCACTTCTTTTTCCTATTATTTCCACTGTTGTCGCCCTACAGCCGCTCAACTGCTGCCGATACTACTCTGTCGTGCAATCTGACAGTGCAAACCACTTCCTGCAAACCACTTCTTTCTTGCTTTGTCGCAGCCTTTCCTACCCCCTACTGTTGTATCCTGCTTTGTCACCCATCCTACCATCGAAAGCCACTGTGCAAACCACTTCTTCTTTCTTGCTCTGTCGCAGCTTTTCCTACCCCCTACTGTTGTACCCTGCTTTGTCACCCATCCTACCATCGAAAGCCACTCCATCGCCTCCTCTGTTGTGTTGCCACTTTCCTATTACATCAATCTGCTGCCATATATTGTTCTACCTCCCAATCTGCACCCCACCTGCTGTTTAGCCACTACCAAACCCCCTTTCTTTTTCGTCCTGAGGTGTTTTTTATGTTATCGTTTATTTGCTATTTTGATGAGTCATAACTTATTTGAATTTTAACAATAATATTTTTGTTCTTATAATAATTTAGGTTAACTCCGATATCAATTCGTATCCTAGATCGAAAACTTCAGGGTCATTCCTCTCAGTTGTGTTCGATTCATTGAAGATAGATTGCAAGATAGCAACATACAGGGTCCCCTTTGCTTTGCTCGTCTCTCTTGTATGCATGAGTCACAGACTTCGTTTGAATAGAATACTCCATGCAACCGTTAGAATCCATTCAGCCAGTCTGCAGACCCTACTCTGCTCGATTCTACAGCCTTTCGAGCCTCTCCAACTGCCGTCCAACAATTGAAATTCTCCCTGCATTTGTTTGAATCCGTCCTCTGCTAGCTTTGCAGTAGCCCTCATCTGACGACACTCCCCGACTCCTTTTTTCTACACCCACCAATCTCCCTACTAACCATCCCTTCGGCGAACCAATTACTCCTTTCTGAGCAAGCAAAGCAGTCTTAAGTTTCCTTTCCGATAGGCCTCCGAAAGAATCGCAGCAAGCAACAGAAGACCATGTCTTCGCTTATCGAACCTTAAATGTGCGTAGAATTTATGATAAAGTATGGAACAAAGATGTCTAGCTCTACTTCAAAGGTTAATTCTGAATCAGAGACTAGGAATTCTGTTCAACCAATTCCGAAACTATCCAAATTTATCACAAATCATAAATTCAATAACCACAACTTCCTTCAATTGTCCCAGTCCGTGTTTATATACATTTGTGGAAAGGGAAAAAGGGAACATCTCATGGGAGAGGACACGATTCATGAGCTCACTGACCCTAATGATTGCTCATGGCAAATCCAGGACCATATGGTCATGGTCTTCGGTGATCAATTCTATGACCATAGAGGTCAGAGAAAATTTATTGTATTATAAGTCAGCACAAGAGATTTGAGAAGCAACTTATGAAACTTATTCCAGTACCGAAAATACTGCATAATTGTTTGAGATTTGGAAAAAACTGCATGAGTTTCGACAAAAAGAGTAAAGTGTGACTCAATACTTCAACACACTAATAAAGTACCGATTAAAATTAAATATGCATAATACTTATGTATGGGGTGCCCTCAAGATGCTATGATCTATAAAATAATAGTGGAGAAGAAGAGGTTGATCAAGTTCTTATTAGGTCTAAATAAAAGCTTAGATGAGATCAAAGGAATAATCATGGGGATGAAGTTTGTCTCTACAACTACGAAAGCTTTTGTTGAAGTCAGAAGACAAGTAGAAAGAAGCTCATGATAGTAGGAAGTTTGGATTTCTCTAGCACTGAAGGCTTTGCCTTGTACACAGCTCCTTCTATGAGTCAAAGCCCAAGAAGAATCGTCTCTTAAACATTGAAAGAAACTTGGTTACACAAAGTATAAATGTTGGAAACTAAATGCAAAATTTGAAGAATGGAAACCCGAGCAAGGCAACAAAATATGACAAAATACCCAGGCTGCTACCTCGCCTGAAGGGTCGGTCGACCCTTGCACCTTCGCCGAGGAACAATTGGAGGTGTTGAAAAAACTTATTTCGAGCACAACTGAGCGGCTTACCAGTTTGATGACACACCAACATATCATGTCCTTCTATCTTGCTAATAATAGAAGATTTCAATCTTGGATAAGAGATTCATATGTTTTCGATCATATGACTGGAGATATTCATGTTCTCACAAACTACCAAGAGTTCATCGACTCCAAATTTGTTAGATTTGCCAATGGATCTCACTTTAGGATTGTTGGGAAAGGAGAGGTGAGTTATCAAAAATATTTAGCTCTTTTTTATATTATATGTTCAATTAGCAATTTTACTTGTGAATTAAATTGTGTTACTAAATTTCATTTTAATTTTTTTATGAATTTTAGGTGGTGGATTCGGGTAGGGTGATTGCTTGTGCTTAATTGCATTAATATATATACCTGCTCGATGAAAATTATTCTCTTAACGCATAAGTGCCTTCTCCTATATCCTCTTCTCACGTTTCTAACTCTATTGTGTTTGTGTCTATTGAAAACTATTCTCTTAACACATCCCAATTTTCATTATGTTGCAAAGTTATACCCTCATTTATTTATTAATAAAAAGCCTGAATTTTTCAAGTGTGAAATCTACTTGTTGGCTAAACATAATTGTCATGTCTATCATTTGTTCCAGTACAAACTCCCTCATTCTTTCTCTATCATCCATAGTGACATTTGGGGACCATCAAATTGAAAACCTTCAATGAAAGTCAGATGGTTTGTCTCGTTTATTGATGACCATATTAGAAACAATTGGAGATTCCTCAATCAGGAAAATTCTGAAACATCACAAATCTTTCAGTCCTTTCATAATATGATCCTCACTTAGCTCCAATACAAAACTCAGATTCTCAAAATTAATATTGCAAATGAATACCTTAACTCTATCATTGTACTCTACCTTGCAAAGAATGATATCATCTATAAGAGTTCCTGTGTTGACTCTTCACAACATAATGGAATAGTTGAGAGAAAAAATAAACATCTCCTCGAGGCATTTAAGCCTAATGGCCTAGAATGCTTTCTCACAATGTCCCAAAAGCTTATGAGGAGATGTGCTCACAGTCGTCTAACTTATTAATAGAATGCCAAACATGGTTTTGGATTCAATCTCTCTCGGTATTATGATGGAAAAATACCCTCATGTCTAGAGTCTTTTCATCCAATCTTTCTCTAAAAATATTTAGTTGTCTCTTTTATTCACACCTTGATCCAAAACTTATCAAATGTATCTTCCTTGAGTATGTTTATAAGAAAAATGGGTATAAGTGTTATTCTTCAATTACAAAAAAATAATAATAATATTAACTTCATGGATGTTACTTTCTTTGAAAACAAAGCCGATTACTCCAAATCTGATATTCAAGAAAAGAGTCCGGATGAATATAGACCTGGGACACTATTTTGGATGCCCACACCAACCTAATCAACACGACTTATTATACTTTCCTACACTACTCTAGATTCTCACTCTGATCTAGAATCATCATAGCCCATTCTCTTTCAGCTTGAATTCACACATCTTTCAGATTCCAAAGGAGGTAGAATCCAGTGGAGAGGATAGTGGAAGTTAAATAAATTATCCTATCTAGGATTTTGTTGCATATGCGAAGTTATCATCAAATTATGAAGTCTTTGTATCTAAACTTGATTGTACGCAGATATCCAAGTTTATTCATGAAGCACTTTAAAGTCCATAATAGAAAAAAGTAGTTGAAGAATAGATCCAAGCAATTGATCTAAATGACACATGGACTCCTACAAAGCTTCCTCAATATAAAATACTCATTGGATGTAAATGGGTGTTCAATATTAAGTACAAAGCAGATGCGAGCATTGAGAGGTTCAATGCTGGTTGGTGGACAAAATTTCACTCAATCTTATGTGATAGAATATTAAGAGATCTTTGCACTAGTGGGTAAGTTCAACACTGTAAGAGTTCTTTTCTTGGCAGTGAATAAAGAGTTGAACTATAATGCGTTTTTGGATGGATACCTTGACGAAGAAGCGTATATGAAGATCTCATCAGGAATTAAAAATGACTCAAAAAAGCATTAGGTTTGTAAACTAAGAATGTCATTTTATCGCCTCAAATAATCTCAAAGGGCATGGTTTGAAAAGTTTGCTAAGATTATGAAATCTAATGGTTAATCCCTATACTAATCAAATCATATATTGTTCACAAAGCATAAATAAGGATGTAAGAAAGCTATGCTCATTATATATGTAAAGGATATGATTTTGACAGATGATGATGAAAAAGAGATTGGGAAGATTAAGGATGTTCTTGCTACTGAATTTGAAAAGATCTAGGAGCGATGAGATACCATGTCTAAGATGGGTAGTTTGATATCTCAAATAAAGTGTACCCTAGAATTATTAAAAGAAACAGGAATGTTAGGATGTAAACCTGTTGAGAATTTTATAGATTTCAACAAAAAGTTACACTCAGGCGGAGAAAAGACGCTAGTGGAAAATGGCAGATATTGCGGGTAAGCTTATCTATTTGACACAAACTAGACTTGATTCACTTACTCTATCGGTGTACTAAGGCAACACATAAGCAGTCCAAGTGAAGAATATTTGAAGATGGTTTCTAGAATATTGAGATTTCTTAAGAAGACCCCTTGTAAATGGTTATTATTTAAGAAATTTGGCAACCAATATATAGAAGTTTGCACTAATGTTAGTTGGGCAGGAGAACTCGCGATCAGAAGATCCATCTCTGGGTATAGTTTCTATGTCTGGGGAAATTGTTTCTTATGGAGAAGCAAAAAACAAGCAGTGGTCTAGAAGTAGTGAAGAATATGAGTATTGGGCACTTGCGTTGGGAATTTGTGAATGAATGTGGATCCAAAGGTTATTATATGAGTTAGGATACTTCACAGTCAATCTCATAAAGTTATGTGACAGTCAAGCTGTCATTAGTATTACAAAGAAACTTGTGCATCATGACAAGACTAAGCACATTAAGATTTATAGACATATTATCTCTAAAAAGGTCAGTGTAGGCATTACTTTGTTGATGTACTTTCCAACTCACCTTTAAGTTGTTGATGTCTTCACTAAATCTCTAACCTGAAGTAGCTTCACTGATTTAAATACCACTTTGGGTTGTTACAATATTTATGACGGCGTGAGGGGAAGTGTGGAATTATGGGTTTCCTATTTTAGATTTATTATGGTTTATTCCTTATTATGTTGTATTTATTTGCTTTTGTTGATTGTTGTGTCTTTGGTAAGTTGAAATGGTAGGAATCAAGTTTGCCCTAACCTGTATTTATTATATAAGTAGGAGAGTGGTTATTTGATCATTGAGAATCTTTCTTTATGCTTGGTCAATTATTATATTTGGAGAGAACCATTTTCTCACAAAAAGATCCAAAGCTCATAACATAGAGATCTTAAAACAACATGATAATATAGTGGCTTATTAATATCATGGAAAATCTAATTGATCAGAAAAGGAAACAATAAAATTTTTGCTAAATTACTTGAAATAAAAAGCGCCCTTTGTGATCTTCGACTCGGTGATAGTTTTCTCACTTAATGTTATAGTACTATTATCAGGTTTTGATATTAACTTGATATTTTGTAAGAACTAGATTAGAAGTGTTGACGTATTCAGGTATTGAAAATTTATCAATTTTTCTCAGTCCATATAAATATATTGATGAAATATTATGTTGTTTATTTGGAACAAACCCTTTCATCAATTTAGGTTGTACTCTCTAAAGTCTTGTCAAGAATTGATTACTCAATAGAAACTTATTGGGAAGTGCATAGGAAGCTAAAGCTGATCAATTGAAAACGTGAAATACATGATCAAGATTTCTATGCAAGCAAGAATGAACCATCCCATATACTACTCTCTCTCAATCTAAAGATATGCTGTTAATGGTGTTCAGCCAACTCCAAACAAATTCCAGCATACCTAAAGTCAGCATCTGATCAACAACTAAAAAATCTATTATCTTGAATTCATTTAATTAAAATTTGATAAATCCCTGATAGGGGCGTTGGCGTATAGGGAGCCGCAAAAAAGTACTGTGCATTCTTTCTTTTGGACCAAACCATTCAAGACTTGGGAGGGCCGATCGGCCCTTCCACGTGAATTGGCTCTTCCATTCTATAGGGGGATCCAATCTAATTATATAGGGCTTATATATGTGCTTCCTTTGTGAATTGGCTCTTCCATTCTATAAGGGGATCCAATCCTAATTATATAGGGCTTATATATGTGCTTCCTTTGTCTTAGGATGGGTTTTCTGTTAAGAATGTTGTCGTCTCCTTGTTCCCTCCCGAGGTTGTATCCAATGGCGAGAATGTGCTCCAGCTATAACTCATTCTGATGTGATGTTTATCTATCGTTTCTTTCTTCCCACCTCCCCTCCTCCGTTGCAGCCATCGCGGTGGCTGTTGTCGCCACCTAGAAAACAGTCTCTTTGTTATTTTTCTGCAGCTTGCCATCGCTCTCAGCCGCCGCCTCACTGCCAACCCTTCCAGCCGACTCCAGCTTGTTGTCGGCCCCTCCAGCCACCTACCTAGTTGCTGCTGCCCCATTGTTGTCGGTCTCTCCAACCACTTACCAACCTTCCAGCCGCCTCCAAC